>NC_053501.1:30513894-30736394 GCF_905171775.1 Rana temporaria
GCCTCCAAGAATCCAGTGCAAAGGACAAGACAGTCCTCTGCAAGGTTCCTCCCAGTGCCAGAGGTAAGTAACGATCATGTGATTGCTATGTTTACATCTGGTAGCAAATCAGAAAGTGAGTGGTCAATTTGCGTATCCCACCTCCCTGCGCTAGCACCTGCTTAAGGGGTATCATCACTCAGCAGGTGAGTGGCAGCAGCAGACACAACACCCTCTTACAAGTATGCTTGTATTTCTTTAGTGATAATGCATGCATCTATTGGGATTGTATATGTATTCAAAACTATCTATTGTTTTATATCAGAAAGTGATGATGACAACTTCATATTAGTCCAAAGTTCTCATTGAAGATAAGGAATGGTTTTGGTGGATGACAATATGTAGGAAAACAAATAACTACACATACTGTATAATAAACCTGAAACACAGTGTTTGTCTCTCACTAACTAGTAAAGCCAAGTGTTTTCCCTCCATTGACCTGTAGCTGAAGCTACGGATGTTTGGATTCCCCTGTTCCTGTTTTTTCATCCCACTAGACAGTAGTGTTGAGCAGAATACACCATATTCGATTTCGCGATATATCTCGAATATATAGTCGAATATTCGAGATATATTCGCTAAATTCGAATATTCGTGATATTTTATCGAAATGAAATGATTGCGAATTTTCGCTATTGCGAATGCGAAAATAATTGCGAATTTTCGATAACTGCGGTAGGAGCACTCTGATTGGCTCAGAATATTCGTGATATTTTACAATACAAAATAATTGCGAATATTCGGCAAATGCGGAAGGAGCACTCTGATTGGCTCAGAATATTCTTGATATTTTACAATACAAAATAATTGCGAATATTCGGCAAATGCGGAAGGAGCACTCTGATTGGCTCAGAATATTCTTGATATTTTACAATACAAAATAATTGCGAATATTCGGCAAATGCGGAAGGAGCACTCTGATTGGCTCAGAATATTCTTGATATTTTACAATACAAAATAATTGCGAATATTCAGCAAATGCGGAAGGAGCACTCTGATTGGCTCAGAATATTCTTGATATTTTACAATAGAAAATAAAAAGTGTTTTGCATTGGTGGTGATTCTTTACTCTATCCATCTGTCACAGCCGTTTGTCAATCAAACACCTTGAAGATTGAACACGTTCATGCTGCATGCTTTGGACTTTTTTTCACTTCACATATCAAAGACATTTTTATGAAAGATTATTTTTCTATTATTGGGACTATATTTCTTTATATATTTGTTTCACTGTGTATTTCACAAGTTATTTGCGCTTGCTTATTTTATAATTTGCCCACATGTCTTGTCACTAAACATATTTTTTATTCTTGTAGAGCGACTCCATTTTCTGTCTTGTATTAATTTATGTTGTATAACATTTTTGAGTTGCTACTGTATTCTCCCCTTTTTTTAAGGTATGCGCAATTTTTTCCTTCTTACAAAAAAAAATAATATCAAACATACAAATATTCATAACAGAAACATACACAAAGCCCCCCCCCTTTTGCATCAGAGACAATCAGAGTTCTACTACCACAGTTATCGAAAATTCGCAATCATTTTCGCATTCGCATTAGCGAAAATTCGCAATTTTTTTTTTTTATATTCGGCAACATAAAAGGATCGCCTCAGCTTAGCTACTCGGCCCAGGGTCTCTAATCATACCAGCAATGCTTTTAGACGTCGATAGGATGTGATCTGTTTTAAAAATCAAATTGAAAAAATGTGAATATTCGGAATTGCGAATATTCATTGCGAAATTCGAAATATATCGCGAATACTCGAATATGCCATATTCGAGCCGAATATTCGCAATACGAATATTCGTGAGCAACACTACTAGACAGTACTGCAGTCTTGTTGGATTGCAGCAGTGGTCTCTGGGAAGGTGTAGCAGTTCAGTCCCCCTGCAGCAACATAGTTCAACACCTGGGTCTCTATCTGCAGATTTTGACAGCATGGCTAGTTTGTTTACTTGAACACAATAGAGCATGCTTCCCAGTCACATATTCTCACAGTTACCTCCTTCCCCCTGCTGAGTTCTGGGCATGGCTTTGGTTGCAATGGCTGCAGCCTTTCACAGAGTCTTTCTTCAAGGTGGTGTAGGTGGTTAACACTTTCTCCAAGTTCCACTTCTTGTTGTGCACCAAGTATATATAAATATATGTGTCTGTGTGTGTACTCAGTTGCCATTAAAGGAACACTGGGGCAGGAAGGGGTTAACGTTACCCTTTTAAACCGTGGCCACCTTATCCCTTCCCCAGGCTGCCCCTCTTTATGAAAGTCTAATGTTTGGAGATATACATTTTTTATAAGGTGACAACTGTTTCCAGTTGTGCTCCTATGTTGCCACACTGTCACATGCATCTCTGGGAAAGAGCGCAAGCAGCTGTGCTGACTCACACTGTGCAAGCATGACCAATTGTTTTCATCATCAGAAAGCCAGTCTTAAGCAACCATGTGCAGCCAATGCTGAAATTAGCACATGTAAACAAAAAATATCTAAAAAATTGGAGGAGAGTACCGCCACTGAGATTCAAATAAAGATAGAAAAAAAGGTGAAAACAGTATTAGATGGGAATCACATTTATTTATGATGCACAGTGCTTTAGCAAATTAAATGTTATCGAGTTTGAGTTTAGATCTACTTGAATGTAATGCTCACAACAGCTATAAATTTATATTCTAGATATGAATATGATATTGCAATGTATTTTTGTAATATATTCTGCTTATATTTCCATTAATAAAACCAGCTTCTTTCACAAATATAACACATTCATATCTCAATATCTGAGTCACTGAGAATCTCTGTGTGCTGGTCTGGCAGTCTTCCAAATGCTCGTACGGGCCGGCAGCTGGCATGTTCAAAACTGGCTGGCTCCAGCAGGGATTTTTTTTTGGGGGGGTTTTAAAAAAACTGAGACTATTGTTAGATCAGATTTTGCCCACCTGTCCGAACAAAGATATCTTTAAATGAAAGCAAAGTAAGTCAAACCCAGGCCGGTGGCAAACAAAACCAGTTTCGAACTTTGTCTGCCAAAGGATTCATGTGTGCAGGGTATTGACATCAAAGCCAAACATGAGATTTCTTTCCCACAGTTAAACAATTACCAAATAAACTTGAGACTTTCAGTAGAAGATGAGCTCTGCTTGATTTTGAATGATATTGAGTGTTAAAGGAAATGTGTTTTCATTCATTTAAAAAAAAAAAAAAAAAAACGAGCCTAGTAAAAAACTTGTTCTCTGTACAATGTTAATATATATTATTTTTTTGTTTTCAAAAAGGTTTTATTTGGAAGACAAGTAATAAAACAGTACAATACAGTGCAGTGTGTAAAGGAAGCTGAATTTGGGGTATAACAAGAGGGAGACAATGATCGAGTGGGTATGGCATAAGAAACATACAGGGGGGAATGATAAATACCTGTGTACAAACTTTTGTCTTTATAGTGTATGTTACATACAATATACATACACACTGTATACCAGGGGTGCCCAACCTTTTGAAGAGCGAGGGCCATTTAAGCAACTTGGTAACCATTCGAGGGCCACTATGAGCGGAGCGGGCGGAAGACAGGTCACGGCTACTCTATAGGCCCTCCTAATTGCCCAGATGAAAGGGGATGAATTCTCTTCTGTTTTTTGGATTGGAGGTAGGTGGGCATAAACAGACATCTGTCGCTCTATAGAGGTGAATTAAGGGTCCCATTTGGTCGGGCCGATCTTGTGAAAAGGGCCTAAGACTGCTTTCACACTGATGTGCTGCAGTATACCCACACCGTGGGTGCTGTGTAGTGCACCTGTGTCTATCCTGCGGGTTAGCTGAACTTTGCCATAGACTCCAACCTGTGGCAAAGCCGGCACTGTAGAGGAAGCATCGGCTTATGGGGCTCTGCAGCCGCTTTCTTCCTCTACCACCAGGTTCATTCACAAACACTGATACTGTGGTATGGCTGGTCGGCAACCTGCGATCTGGGCTTGCCAACCCTCCATTCCAGAAAGGAGGTCGCGGGCCACATCAGAGAGCTCCGTAGGCCACAGGTGGCCCCCGGGTCACTGGTTGGCCACCCTGCTGTATACAGACAATCCCTTGCCATCTACTCAGAGCCGTGTAAGTAAAGAGGAACTTTGGGAATCCATTTGGAATGCAAAGTTCTTGTAAGACAAACAAACTTGTACAACTGTATTCTAACCTTTGTTACCTATGAACTTTCGGTGTTAAAAATATCTGACCTGCTAAGAATGGTCATGCTGCTGATGACATTGGTGATAGTGAGACCACTAGGTTCACATTTGTAACTTTGGCTTTGCAAATTATTTTAGGCTACTTCTGCAAGGTCCATGAGCGTGTTTGGGGTGGAGGAACTTGACTGGCCTGCACAGAGTTCTGACCTCAACCCAAAAGAATGCCTTTGGGATGAATTAGAGCAGAGACTGCGAGCAGGTCTTCTCGTCCAACATCAGTGCCTGACCTTACAAATGCGCTTCTGGACGAATGGTCAAACATTTCATAGACACACTCCTCAACCTTGTGGACAGCCTTCCCAGAGTTGAAGCTGTCATAGCTGCAAAGTCTGGGCCAACTCAATATTGAACTCTACAGACTAAGACTGATGCCATTAAATTTTCATGGGCTTGTAATGGCCAGACGTTCCAATAATTTTGATAATATAGTGTCTTTCTGTTCCAGTGACAATTGCTCCCCTCTATTTTAGTCCTGTTGTCACAGGAACAGAAAGTGTGAGGAACCCTCAAAAAGAGGTTTCATACATGTATCAACACTTGACAGTAGAATGTATTCTTCCCAAGTACTAACCAAAAGTAAAAAAAAAAAAAATGTCTGAAGTTGTCCTTTAATAAGAGCATTTTAACACCATATCACTTTTTCATTGCATTGTTATTCAGTAATTTTTCTAAGGTAATTCACCATGCAGAACACTAGGAGGAAACAAAGGCACTAGTGGGAATCTCCCAGGAAATGCAGAAAATATAAATTTTAGTATGGACTCATGGGTCTTTTCAAATTTTATTTTGTCTGCTGTGTATTTTATTGGGGGGTCTGGATAGATTTAAAGGAATTTTACATTCCCATGTGTGATATTCCATAACTGATCAAACTTGCGTAGCTTCTCAAGGCCAGTGAAACCTGTTTTACAATACAGGTCTGGACTTCATTCACACACAAAAAAAAAAAAACACTTGATTAAACTGAATTGTCACAAGCAGAGAGCAGGGCAAAAAACTGGGAAATACAAAGTCGATAAATAATTCTTGGAAGGTGGAAATCTACATAGAGAACCAGAGGTCAGGACAGGATCACTATTGAGGAGAGTCCACCCCTTCAGTGCTTTATGTATAGAGGTCAAACGCCAGTAGGGTTGAGCGAACCCGAACCTGTAAAGCTTCGGGTTGGTACGGACTTTGTTTTTTTTTTGTTCTCGAACTCGAACCCGAACCCGAATAATTGGAAAAAGTTTGGGTTCGGAGTTCGGCTATTTATGGTGCGCTGCACGGCAGCCAATCGTCATTTGTTTTACTAGTGTGGACTAGGAAGCCATCTCAGCCATGCCTACATGGCTGTGATTGGCCAGTGCAGCATGTGACCCAGCATGTGACCAGCCTCTATATCAGATAGAGACACACAGCACAGCTCGTCACTCTGCTTTAGCTAGGGTAGGGACACCCTGCTGCTGATTGAGGGACAGTGTTAGATAGGATTATCCTGCTTGAGAAATCTACACCAGCACAGTTTATTTCTGTGAGATCTGCATCTTATCGTTTTAGGGACTGTGCATTACATCGTTTAGGGCTCGTCACTCTGCTTTAGCTAGGGTAGGGACAGGCTGCTGCTGATTGAGGGACAGTGTTAGATAGAGTAGGTAGTGTGTTGTCTAGGTATCTGCTAGAGGTCCTCAGAATAGTGAGTGGGGGGTAACCTCAGAGGATGGGGTAGTAACAGCCCTGCCTCTGCCAGTGCCAATGCTGGCCTGAAGATTCATTAAGCTTGAAGCTGGCATCCATGCAAAATAAGATGTTATTTTAAAGAAGGAAATATAATCATTTCGAGTCCATCCTTTTATTTTTTTATTATTCTTTTTGATTTTTAACTGATATTTATTTTATAGTTTTTTAAAACTTATATATAACATTAAAAAAAAAAAAAGCAATTAATACAGGATGCACAATAACACACAGATCATTATGTGCTTTTCTAAAGAAAGAGCACATGGAAAAGCTGTTTGCTTAATCGCTGCCTTTGTTAAAATTAAACTTTATACAAAACTAAACAAAAAAGAGAGGGGCCAGGGGACCCTCAATGTTTCTGATTTATTCAGCTGTGTGTAAGCTTTAACTTTTGAGCTCTGTAACCAATAGGCTTGTATTATATCATTATACAGGATTTATTAAGCTTTGACAGCACTTTACAAAATAAAGGGAGGCAGTACAGTTGCAACATATCTCAAGACATTAGGGTTAGGGGAGCCTTGCTTGTGTGAGCTTACAATCTAAAAGGGAGGTGCAAGTAATACAGAAAAGAAGAGTATACAGTGCATGGGAAAATTCAAGTTTTTAGTTAAAGGAGAGATTTGATGAAGAGGTGAGTTTTCAAGAATCAGCTAGGGGAGCATATGATAACAGTTGGATACATACTTATAAATAATAATAGCCAGTTATATTTGGTGGGCTGGATTCAGATACAATGGTGTATCTGTCCGGCCGGTGTAACGTATCTTAGATACGTTACGCCGCCGTAACTTTGGGCGCAAGTTCCGTATTCACATACGTTACGGCGGCGTAACGTATGTGGGCTGGCGTAAGCCCGCCTAATTCAAATGGGGATGTTGGGGGCGTGTTTTATTTAAATTTGGCTTGACCCCGCATATTTTAAGTTTTTTTGAACGGCAAAACATCATTGCTTTTGATGTGAACGTAAATTACATCCAGCCATATTCGCGAACGACTTACGCAAACGATGTAAAAATGTAAAAAACTCGGCGCGGGAACGACGGCCATACTTAACATAGTATACGCCGCACATACCCCTCATATAGCAGGGGTAACTTTACGCCGGAAAAAAAACAACGCAAACGACGTAAAAAAAAAAACGCCGGGCGGTCGTTCGTTTCTGATCGACGTAATAGTAATTTGCATATTCCTCGCGTAAACAAACGGAAGCGCCACCTAGCGGCCAGCCTGAAAATGCAGCCTAAGATACGACGGTGTAAGACACTTACCACCTGTCGGTCTTAGGGATATATATGCATAACTGATTCTCTGAATCAGGCACATAGATACGACTGAGCGCACTCAGAGATACGACGGCGTATCAGGAGATACGCCGTCGTATCTCTTTCTGAATCTGGCCCGGTGTGTTTAGAAACACATCCCTCCTTACTTGAAACAATCTACAGAGCTGGCTAAAGTTAGCTCCAGTGGAAGTTAATTCCACAGATTTGGAGCTTTTACTGTAAAGAAGCCTTTCTGTATGCAGATGTTAAACCTCTTTTCTCCCAGGTGCAAAGTGTGTCCCTAGTCATGTGCAAGTGAAAAGCTTTGCACCCGGCTTAATATATGGACCATTAAAGTGTTGATGCATGGTAATCATATCCTTCCTAATTGCCTCTTCCCAAAGGATAATAAAGTCAGTTTAGTTAAATTTGGTTCTAATGTCTAAGCTTTTTTATTACCCATAATGAATTCATTGCATTTGAGGTAAAAAAAAACTCCCCACTATGTGTTCTCCCCCATCAATAAACACTTACTTGGCTCCTCTCACGGCTCCAGTAATGTCTCGGCTGCAGCCTCTTCCCGGGTTTCACAGAAGACACTGAGGACAATTGGCTGCTGCTGCTGTCAGTCAAACGCCTGTGCCCTCAGGCAGGGAGCAGGGCGAGGATTACCACTGTTGTGTGCGTCTATTGATACACACAGCCTGGCTTGGCAGTGCGCCCGCATGGGTTCCCCCTTAGTATTGCACTTGCTGAGGGGGCACCTGGAAGAAGAAGGAGCAGACATGGCTGGTGGAGATAAATAGAAGGTAAGTAACGACTCTGTGCAATATTGTTGCATAGAACAGGTAAATATACCTTTTTTAAGCCTTTGATATTACTCCAATCTCTGCTCCTATTATTTTAATTAGTTGCTCTTCTCTGCACTCTCTTCAATTTCACAACATGCCTTTAGTGAACTGGTTCCCAAAAACTAAATGCAAGTAAGCCATGGATATGTATAAACTAGGTTTGTTCATATTTCAGGGGCAGAAGATTCTAGATTGTGCGGAGGTGGAGGAAGGTATTATGCAAGTATGTAAACATAGTATTTGTCACAGATTCTGTTGGCTGTGCCAGATGATTTTTTTTTTTAAGTGTCTTGTGCTCTGGGGCCTCATTATGCTTTTTGAAGCACTCACAATGTAACACCTTGTTTATGTGCCTGCAGTGTTGGTGACAATTAGTAAAACAAACTAAGGTACAAATCAGGTACTTACCGGAACTACAGTCCTTTATTTATTAAATGTGTTCAAAGAATCAGATTAATATCTCTGTTAAAAGATAACGCTACTTTAAAAAAAAAAAATCTGTCTTTTTTGCAAAGTATCCTTTTATTTGCACTTAAATGTAATGGTTTGGTTCATTTATAATTTTTCGTTTTATAACTTTGCAAATATTATTTAACTTGTAAGTTGAATTTTTTGTTTCCTTTTTCAATATAAATATATATAGAGGACCTGATGGCAATAGACCGGTCTCCCTTACTTGTTTAAAGGGTGCCAGCCCTGGTACCAGCTCCAGAAGTACACAGCAAAATTCCAGTTCAGTCTAGGGGGGGTGATTCACAGAGAGTTAGGCCGACCTAACTCGGAATCTACGCCAACCCAAATGTAAGCGTATTCTGGAAACCAGATACGCTTAAATTAGGCTCAGATACGAGCGGCATAAGTGTCTTACACCGTCGTATCCTAAAGTGTAATTCTTAGGCTGCTCGCTAGGTGGCGCTTCCATTGCGGTCGGCCTAGAATATGTAAATGAGTAGATACGCCGATTCAAGAACGTACGCTTGCCCGACGCAGTAAAGATACGCCGTTTACGTAACGCACTTTCAGGCCTAAAGTTATTCCATCAAATAGCTGGAATAGTAATGTTAAGTATGGCCGTCGTTCCCGCGTCGAAATTGAAAATTTTACGTCTTTTGCGTAAGTCGTCCGTGAATAGGGATTTACGTCATTTACGTCGAAACCAATAGGACCGTGCGGCGTACTTTGCCGCAATGCACACTGGGACATGCACACGGACGGTGCATGCGCTGTTTGTAAAATACGTCAATCACGTCAGGTCACCCCCCTATTAACATAAAACACGCCCCCTCAGCCAAATTTGAATTAGGCGCCATTACGCCCACCCAATTTACGCTACGCCGCCGTAACTTAGCAGGCAAGTACTTTGTGAATCATGTACTTGCCTCGCTAACTTACGGCGGCGTAGTGTAAACCACGATACACTACGCCGCCGCAACGCTACGCCTGCCTACCTGAATCTAGCTATAGGGGTATCATTTGAAGTTTTTCAGATCTCTAACATAAGCAGCTCTAACATAAACAGGAAGGATGCATAAGGGTGCACAAACAGGTCTTAGAGGACAGATGCTCTAACTCCTGTTTCAGCAGTATTGAGCCCTTCAGTAGCAGCCTCAAATGCTGCAAGTAGGGGGGACAGCTAAAAAACCTGAGACTCTATATGAGCAGTTACCTTTGGTGTCTAACCCTCAACGCACTTGCATACCTGGAGCCATAGGTGCAAGATCCTACTCACAATGTCCAGAGTAGGGTGGGTGACCACATGTCCCGGATTGCCCGGGATAGTCCCGCATTTTGCAGGTCTGTCCCGGGCACCTTCATTCCAGGACAATACAGTGTCCCGAAATGAAACTGACACAGCCACCCCTCGGGCCAATCTGATTCCCCCAAAAAAGGCCACCACATCACTGCTTTACTCACTGGCAGTACTTGCCATGGCTGGGAATGCCTGGAGGAGCACAATCCCCGCCCCCTGCTTGTGATTGGAGAAATCATAAATCCCGCCACTTGTGTCCAATCACTGTGCTGTGATTCGTTACAGCACAAGCTGATTTTTGAGAAGGGGGGTGTCCCTGAATGGTAGTTTGGAAATGTGGTCACCCTAGTCCAGACCAGAGGCATCTCCCAACTAGCTCCCCTGCAACAATGTTGATTGAAAGGTTTCCTCTCCAGCCCAGCTTCTGCAGATAGTGTCCTCCAGCAATTTTTCTTAAGTCTACCTCCCTTTAGGCCCTTGGCCACAGCATATTCTGAGTCTTAGCAACAGCCCTTCTGTATCCCACACAGGCTGCCTCCCAGGGAAAGAGACCCCAGGAGGGGGCTATGATTAGACTCCACCTCCCAAAATGTTTATCTTCTCCTCAGCCACACCTCCATCTGGGCCTCCCTCCCAGGGATGGGCTAAGATCAAATACATTTTTAGAATCCAGTACTGACCCTCCTACACTATTTCTGGAATATTCTTCTAGAGCCAGCAGAAGCCATCAGCCAACAGGTATTGCAGCTCAGGTGACTACAACAGAGCGTTCGCGAATAGGGCTGTACGTAAGTTACGTTCACGTCGAAAGCATAGACAGTTTGCGGCGTAATTTGGAACATGCGCACTTTGAAATGTTCACGGACGGCGCATGCGCCGTTCGTAAGAAACGTCAATTACGTGGGGTCACAAGTAATTTAAATAAAACACGCCCACATCATCCACATTTGAATTAGGCGGCTTACGCCGACACATTTACACTACGCTGCCGTAACTTAGGGCGCAAGTTCTTTCTGAATACGGAACTTGCGCCCTAAGTTACGGCGGCGTAGTGTATCTCAAATACTCTACGCCCGCCTACATTCTTTCTGAATCCGGGGCCATAGTGTCTGTATCCATTTAGAAGTAGTTACCCTTAGGGAGTATCTCACCAAAAATGAAATTCTAATTGCAGAAAATGCCTAAAATCTGACTTGTATCTTAGTGCAGACATCTAAGAAAATCACTGAACCAATCACAGCAGCAGGAAATTATATTTCTGGGGGGTTCTGTACATGCCCTCAGGCTCCTGTAATTACTTTATTGATCATGGTAAAAAAGCTATATGATCAGTCCAACGCTATGTGTTTCTGCCCTAAATGGGCCTTAGTCATAGTCAACAATAACTGTGCACAAAATGCTTCCAGGTTGCTATATTGCATTGAATTTTTTTCTAACAGTTTCAAAAAAATACAGTGGCATCACACAGAGATGGAAATTATTTTTTAATGGCATTAAACTGCAACATGTCTATATTAATATTTTTAAACAAAAGTGCAGTTCTTCTTCAAGGTATACCCTAAAATAACAATATGCTAAATGATATTACAGAACAAATGTAGATTGCCATTGTTGGCCTTCTTCGTATAATATTTTGCCTCTACTCATTTTGCAGATAGGCAAATAACAATTTTTGTTTTTAGCCATGTGACTGAAATATTGAAATCTCATTGGACTCTACTGAAAGGACCTGTTACTTTTTTGTATGTTGTAAAAAGCAATGGTAACCTTGGTGCTTTAGCTTTGACTTGACACTCTCCGTTCAATAGGGCTTAACGTTATATGTGATTGTTACGAGGGGAAAGGTTGCCTAAAGTCTCACCTTCACAGGCTAGTGTTACCATTTGAACTTGGTCATTAAATTGTAAAAAAAACTTTACAAGGTTATCTAGTCCATCCCTGACTTGGGGGCATGTAGCTTGAACGATACAATGTAGCAAACAATTAATGTGTACACATGAAATGTATATCTCATTACTTGTGTGTATTGATCTTTGTGAAGGTAGACAACACCTAATTGTTTAGCTAGGAAGAAAAGGTAAACTTATACTCAGCATTCGTATGAATAGATGTTCCTGAATTAGCTCCTTAGATTGTCATTTATGGTTTTACCATTTACCTAATGCTAATAAGAGAATGCTAAACTCATAGTTATAAAGCTAAACTTAGGCAGATTTAAAGGATATACATTAGTGCTGCTCTGTAATCATTAATACATCATTAAAGGGTAACTAAAGCTTTGTTTAAAAAAACAAAAAACAAACAAACATGTCATACTTACCTTCTCTGTGCAGTTGGTTTAGCACAGCACGTGGCCCCAAACCTCCTCTTCTGGGGTCCCTCAGCGGCGCTCCTGGCTCCTCCTCTTCTCGAGTGCCTCGTTGGAGAGCTACTCTCCCTCTGGGGAACTCGTGTGGGTGCGCTCCTGTGTCCGGCTGCTGCATCCATTGACACAGACAGCAGGACTCCCCGGCTCCCATGTCAGTGGATTTGATTGACAGCAGTGGGAGAAAATTGCTGCGCTGCTATCAGTCTATCCAATCAGGACCCTAGATATCGGCTGGAGCTGGTGTGCTCATCCCCCATCGCTGGTTCAGGTAAGTAAAAGGGGGGGGGGGTGCTCAGGGGGGCAGCTGCATCACAGGAGGTTTTTCACCTTAATGCATAGAATGCATTAAGATGAAAAGCCTTCAGGGTTTACAACCCCTTTAAATATATTTTTTGAATTCCAAGAAGTGTAGCTGAATCTAACTTGGTATCAGCCTCTTGCAGTCCCTGTACAGCAGAGCTCAGATTAGGAGAGGGAGGATAAGCAATACAAGCAAGCAGATAATCAGTTGGGCTGTAGTGCACATGTACTAACAATGAACAAACTAATAGGAGGAGAGCGAAGAGTGACAAAGAGATGAGCCCATCAGTCTGCTGTTTCTAACTTCACAGTCCAGTCACAGGCTGGGGTTAGGTATGCTATGCCAACAACTATGTACTACTACTTGTGCATAGTACAAGGGCATGCCTTAAGCCCCGTGCACACAGTCAGACCTTTGTACGACCAAAATCACATCGGAATTATGAAGGAATTCCATCGGAGTAAAAGAGAACATGTTCTCTATCTAAACTCTGATGGAATTCATCGGTATTTCCAATGGAAATAATCCAATGGGGCATTCACACGGTCGGAATTTCCGATGGAAAAAGTCAGTCGGACTTTTTCCATTGGAAATTCCGTTCATGTGTACGGGGCATTAATGTTTCAGCATTAATTAATTCTATTGGCCAGAAAAAATATTTATTCTGGCAAGTGTTACTAAACCCAGGACCCTGCATTCATGTCTGGTCTCCCACAGTACACAGAATATGGAAATGCAATTATTTTAGTAAATATAAACTGCTAAATACCTTTTCTCATCAGCAGTTAGAGCAGTCTTGTGACTTCTATCATACTGTCTAATTGGGCGACTATGTGGCAGATGAGGTTTAATGTTGATAAATGTAAAGTTATGCACTTGGGGGCTAAGAATATGCATGCATCATACATACTAAGGGGAGTACAACTGGGGGGATCTGTAGTGGAGAAGGATCTGGGGGTTTTGGTAGATTATAAGCTCAATAATGGCATGCAATGCCAAGCTGCGGTTTCCAAAGCGAGCAAAGTCATTTCTTGTATTAAGAGAGGTATGGACTCCAGAGAGAGAGAGATATCATTTTGCCCCTGTACAAATCATTAGTAAGACCTCATCTGGAATATGCAGTTCAGTTTTGGGCCCCAGTTCTCAAAAAGGATATTGGGGAACTAGAGAAAGTGCAGAGAAGGGCAACCAAACTGATAAGAGGAATGGAGGAGCTCAGTTATGAGGAAAGATTAGAAGAACTGAATTTATTCTCTCTTGAGAAGAGGAAAATAAGGGGGGATATGATCAACATGTACAAATATATTAGAGGTCCATACAGTGGACTTGGTGTTGAGTTATTCACTTTACGGTCAACACAAAAGACACAGGGGCACTCTTTATGTCTAGAGGAAAAAAGATTTAATCTCTAAATACGGAAAGGTTTCTTCACAGTAAGAGCTGTGAAAATGTGGAACAGACTCCCTCCAGAGGTGGTTCTGGCCAGCTCAGTAGATTGCTTTAAGAAAGGCCTGGATTCTTTCCTAAATGTACATAATATAACTGGGTACTAACATTTATAGGTAAAGTTGATCTGGGGAAAATACAATTGCCTCTCAGGGGATCAGGAAGGAATTTTTCCACCTGCTGTAGCAAATTGGATCATGCTCTGCTAGGGTTTTTTGCTTTTCTCTGGATCAAATGTGGGTATAGAATTGGGAATATGGGATTGTACGATATTTTTTATTTTATTTATTTATTTATTTATGGTTGAACTGGATGGACTTGTGTCTTTTTTCAACCTGACTAACAATGTAACTATGTAATTATGAATGTTATACAATGCAACAGTTGTCCATTATCACTGGTCAAAGCCAAAGTCATATCCAAGTTGCATCCATCCAAAGTTGCGTCAAAGTTGCATTCCAAAGTCGGCGCAACATTGGAGGCCTCCAAGTGTGAAGCAGTGTGAAGGGTGGAGGTGTACTAATCTGTTTGGCACCATGTACCATCGGGTAAACACTTTAGTAGTGGACACGATGGAGAAGAATGTTTTTTAAAATACTGGGACCCCTTTATTCCATAGCACATATTAATACAAAGGTGAATTTGCTTTTAAATATATTGTATCTGCTTGCATTGTACAAGCATTCAGTATAGATGTCTAGGATCAATCAGATGTGACCATCACCGTGGACATTACAAGACACGCCTTCCATGGTCAAGAAGGAGAAGCGTCAGGTGTCCAGGTCTGGTCCGTCATGGCCAGCTTTTCGGGAGGTTGCAATCCGAGGTGATGTTTTTGTAACCTTCCACTTGTAAAAATTCTGTCAGGAAGAGACATGGGAAGTTTGCTGTAGGAGATGAAGATAGTACAGAGGAACTAGGAAAACATATCTTTAGAAGAGAACCAGAGTGGCGCACAGGGTCATCTCTGGAGACACCCAGGGGGTCTGTGAAGTGAGTAGTATAGGCCAAGCTGTCAGCTAACACCTGTCTTATGATAACCCTGGTGAGGCTAAAATTACTTGGCTTGTCTGTTATTGGAAGAAGCAGCAGGATGTGAGGGGTGCAGAGTGTGCGGCGCGCTCTTTTATCTCTGGCTCTGGATGATGAAGGAATGTTTCTTTGTGTACTGCACTCACTCACAGTTTGAAGATGTGTGTGACCTCTGCTGTTTTCTGAGTTGTGTTTCTGACGAATAAATGTTTTAAATATAAGGCTTTATATACACAGCTGTATACAATACTCATGCGCAGATAACTATGTAAAACTTAGTGAAAGGATGGTAAGACCCTTTCTTCAATATCTGCATGTAGATACTGCAGTACTGCACATCATGCACATGCAAAATACCCAAAGTTCTTGTAAAAGATTTTAAAATGAGATAAATGAAAACTAAGAACAAAGAGAAAGAAAGAAAGGAGCACCAGCCTCGTGTATATTACCGTTTGACAGTTTAATAAATAAATGAGAAAACATAAAACTACTCACAAACGAGATAGTGTAAAAGGCTTGTCAACAACGGTATGGTGATGAATACCCCTCGAGCCACGATCCCTAATGGGGGGAAAAAGAGGTGTGTCACTGCCGGCTGACGCGTTTCAAGGCTACAGAGGCCTCTTCATCAGAGCTCAGAGCTGGACTGCTGAACTCTGATGAAGAGGCCTCTGTAGCCTTGAAACGCGTCAGCCGGCAGTGACACACCTCCTTCCCCCCCATTCAGGATTGTGGCTCGAGGGGTATTCATCACCATACTGTTGTTGACAAGCCTTTTACACTATATCGTTTGTGAGTAGTTTTATGTTTTCTCATTTATTTAATAAACTGTCAAACGGTAATACACAAGTGCGCCTTTCTTTCTTTTCTCTTTGTTCTCTGCTAGGATGTTCCCCGTCCCTGAAGGGCTGCAAGGCTTCTGTTACCAGTTTTGATTTTTGTGGAAATTCCCATGTGGAATATTGAGTTTGGAGTTTGTGTGTCTTTTGTAAATTAAAACTAATCCCAAAAACAAAATGTTGTATAAATTAAAAAAAAAAAATGTACTGCAGCTCAACAGTCCTTAGACCTGATGGGTGCTTTAGTTTTCTTCTTTGAGGCTCCATTCACACTGAACGGGAGCAACTAGAAGCTTCAGCAGAAGCACATCAATACTCAACACTAGGATTTCCAAAATATTTCTGGTTCTCCTTTACAGAAAAGAAAAGGCGCACCAGCCTAGTGTGTTACCATTGACAATTTAATAGAATAAAAATATATAATAAAAAAACTCAGGTTATTGGTTAGCATATCAGTAATGCTGTACAACTGACTGGCTCCTTGTGCTGTTTCTCTCTCCTCCAGTCTGAGATTTTCTGTACAAGGATTATAAGAAACTGACACTAAGGCCGCGTACACACAGTCGGTCCAAACCGATGAAAACGGCCTGAAGTCCAGTTCCATCGGTCCAAACTGACCGTGTGTACGGCCCATCGGTCCGTTGTCCTTCGGTCAAAAATTTTAGAACTTGCTTCAAAACCGAACCGATGGCCCGCTGCCCGATAGGTCCAAACCGATGGTTAGTACACAAAAGCATCGGTTCAAAACCCGCGCATGCTCAGAATCAAGTCGACGCATGCTTGGAAGCATTGAACTTCGTTTTTTTCAGCACGTCGTGTGTTTTACGTCACCGCGTTCTGACCCGATCGGTTTTCGAACTGATGGTGTGTACGCACATCAGACCATCAGGCCACTTCAGCGGTGAACCGATGAAAACGGTCCATCGGACCATTCTCATCGGTTTGGACCGACCGTGTGTACGCGGCCTAAGCCAAATTCAGTAGCTTTGCATTCAAAATACCGTATTTATGGGGGTATTGCGCGCTCCGGCGTATAGCGCGCACCCCTAATTTTGACCCTAAAATCCTGTAAAAAAACATTTTATTACACTTTACTACTTACAGTTTTGGTGTCTTGCCCAGCGTCCATCGGCGGCCTCGTCCGTTCCGGCGTCCGTCTGCGGCCTCGGTAGTGTCCTCCTGGCTTCACCTGCGCTGTCTTATTGTCGAATCCCCGCTTCCCGCGTTTGAAGCTTCCGCCGACGTATGCCGTATACACTCGGGTATATTCGGCCAGGCTCGGCTTCTCACGCATAAACGTCACAGAGCGTGACTACGAGCGAAGCTGAGCCTGGCCGAATGTACCCAAGTGTACTGTGCTCCGTATATGTCGACGCAGGCATTCAAACAAAGCGGGTATCGGCATATATCGCGCACCCACGATTTTTCCCTGATTTTCAGGGCAAAAAAGTGCGCGGAATATGCCGATAAATACGGTACATTTATTTGTGTATTAATCACTACAAAGCTGCTTTAAGTTGTGTCTTTTTTTATCTTCCAGGAGTTTTTCCTTTATATATGTACTGAAATAAGTAATGGTAATATAATAGATCACGGTGCTTTGAATAGCATATTCATTCTGTTACATATTCATTTGGATTATAGTGGATCATTCCTTTTTACTGTTTCACCCCAGCAGGTGTGCGTGTGCCCCATAGTACGTGCAGAAAGGTCTTACTTATGAGCTTAGCTGTAGCTTGTCCTCGGTCCCACACACGATGCATATTATGAAACTCACCTCTGTAAACAGCGAGCGCCTAAAGGATCTTTTTTTTCTACTGCGATAGTATTAACATAATTTAATTGAAAATAACATTTACATAGACCAGCACCATCTTTAACAATTTGAGACTTTACCTTAAAGTGGACCTACATCTCCTCCGCATGAAAAATGCCTTATGTATCACAATATACATCAACAGCGCCAGGTTTAAAAAAAGTGTCTTATAAAAACCAGCCCTTTAGATCTAGTTAGTAACTTTAACTAGGCTGTGATGATGTCATCAGCTTTCTGATGACAGCAGGAAGCATTTCTCATCTCAGTCTTCCTTTGTTTGACTCTAATCTAATTTGGCCCTAATCAAAAGCTTACATACCCCCGAATGTTTGGCCTTGGTACAGACACACAAGGTGACACACATAGGTTAAAATGGCAATTAATGGTTAATTTCCCACATCTGTGGCTTTTTTTAATTGCAACTAGTGTCTGTGTATAAATTGTCAATGCGTTTGTTAGCTCTCAAGTGAAGGCTGGATACCAAGTCATGGAGAGAAGGGAAGAACTATCAAGAGACCTGCGTAACAAGGTAATGGAACTTTATAACAATGAGGCATGTGAGGGCTTTGACGGGCTTACACCATTTTTTCCAGAGCAGCCTGTATTTCTCCTGAGGTTACCTGTGGGTTTTTCTTTCTATCCCGAACAATTCCTCTGGCAGTTGTGGCTATCAGCAATCTTTCTTGGTCTACCTGACCTTGTTATCAAGAGCAGTGTTGCCAACCTACCAGATTGAAATTTACTGGCACGACACTGTGGTGGCAAACTGGGGTGTATGCAGAGCACACCGCCATTTTGCCCTGTGTTAAAAAGCACATAATTCGTCTTAATGAAATAAGCCATCTTTAAACTAAATAGGTTAACTCACCATTCATACAAAAAGACACCATCACCCATCAGCTTGTTATCAAGTCACCATCATTGCCATCATTACCCGACTCATGGCTTAGCACGGCTCTTTTATTCTCACAAACAGGAAGTGATCACTCCACCAGTTAATCACCTCCCCCATGGAAGTGGTCATCACAGGATGTCCCCTTGACACAGAAAACACCATATAAGGACATTCCTTCTGACAGGAAGTCCCATAGAATACATGAATAGAAATACATACAATGAATACAATACAATGAATAGAAATACATACAATGCTGGCTAAAGACTTATGGGCGTGTCTGGGCAGGGAGTGCATGTGCCTTTCCTGACTCCAGAAACGATCACAAGCTCTCATATTAATCGCTAATAGAATCCTTAATCTGCGCCATTCCATAGAATAATGCATATCCAGATTATACCCTTATTAAAGGTGGAATGGAGGCTATCTACAGGCGTACGCTATGAATCCCAAGCCATGCTGATCAGACAAGACCCAGATAAGAGCGCACATCTGTCCATAACCACTAGTGTGCTTGCGGAGTGAGCGCATCCCCTCCTCGACGATCGTCGGTGCTAAATGCACAGAGGGCCCCTCGCTGGCGGACATACGCCCACGCCGCAAACAGTCAGTTCTATTTAGAGCGGGTTGCGGAAGTACTAAAACTGGGTGCCATTATGACAATACATAATAGATACATCTTCAAATTTCCACCACAACACCCGAAAACGTACTGGTGCAGCCACGTTTTTACTGGCATTTAACAAAAGTTACTAAATTACATTTTTAGGTGCACATTTCAGTCTTTAGGCTACAAACAAGTACGCTAGGTAAAAAGCAATGTGATTTAAGGTAGATATTAAGGTAAAAAAACATATTTTTGTTATTTTCGATATAATAAGCGCAAATTGTTTAGTCACATCACCCCCTGCCTCCATCCCCCTCTGTCACCAACACCCCCTGCCTTCACCCTCCTCTGCGGTGCCACAATCTCCCCCTGCCTCCAATCTCCCTCTGCCTCAAATCACCCCCTGCCTCCAATCTCCATGCGCAGTTCCAAGCCGAACCGATCTCGGCTATTGTTACTGGCACATTCCTGCAACTACGGACATTTACGAACTGGGGTAAAAGTGCCTGTTTTTACGAACTGTCCGTAAAAATACGGACGGTTGGCAACACTGATCAAGAGATTCCTGAATGTTTTTAACAACTTATTAAGTAATGGAACAGTACTTACTGGCACATTTATAGATATATTTTTTATATCCTTTTCCATCTTTATAAAGTTCCATTACCTTGTTAAGCAAATTGGATTGTTCAGGATACAAAGAAAAAGCCGCAGGTCACCTCAAGAGAAATACAGGCTGCTCCGGAAAAAATGGTGTGGTTGTTTTTAAGGAGCACAACACAATGATACTTGAACAAAAATGATTTTCATGGTCGAGTTGCCAGAAAGAAGCCTTTACTGCACCAATCAGAAGTGTATTTAGGTTTTGTGCTGCCCTAGGCCTGACTAAACTCGTGCACCCCCTAAATTAAATATGACCCACCCCTTCCTGTCAAAGTCACACTCCTTTCTGTTTAAGACCCACCCTTAAATTTGTTAATTTGCATAGATTTCCTCTTACTTCCTGTTTGGCTATGGGGCAGGAAATCCCTGAAATGCGACAGGAATGGTAAAAAAATAAACGGACTGGGGCTATAACCCTCCTAAGAAGATATAACCATGCCAATGGTGCAGCAAAAAACACATTAGAAGCAGTCCCCCCCACACAGTTGTGGAATGCCAGTCTCCCGCATACCGAAAGCAGTGTGGCCGCTTTATGGGGGTGCTAGACTAATTTGCCTCTCAGCTCAGCCCGCCCCATAAGGCTGGTGCTACACTAACAGTGTGGCACAAGCCGGCGGGGACTCTTTCCGTGCTGCCCCCCTGCAAAGTGCTGCCTTAGGCCTGGGCCTTGATGGCCTAGGCCAGGATACAGCGTTGGCGCCAATGCCACAAAAAAGCCTGATTACAACATGCCCATCAACACCTTCACATGCCTCATCTTTATAATGTTCAATTACCTTTTTTACGCAGGTCTTTGATAGTTCTTTTCTGCTCTCCATGGCTTAGTATCCAGCCTGCTCAGTGCATTCACTTAAGAGCTAACAAACTCACTGACTATTTATAAACACACACTAATTGAAATTTAAAAAGCCACAGATGTTAGAAATTAACGTTTAATTTACATTTTAACCTGTGCCACCTTCTGTGTCTGTACCAAGGCCAAGTATTCAAGGGTATGTAAACTTTTGATCAGGGTAATTTCGGTAATTTCTGTTATTGGTATGATTAAATATGGAGCAAAACAACTATGTGATAATAAATGGCTTCATATGATCACTATCTTTAAATAAAAGAGAGATTTTTTTTGGCATGATCAGTCTTATTTTCAAGATTCATGCCAAAAGATTCATGATTTCTGCCATGGTATGCAAACTTTTAAAGCGGTGGTTCCCCCTTAAAAACGACTTTTTCTTATTCCACTGCCCCCCCACATTCCATCACGATTAAGGCTCTTATTATTTTTTTCCTGCTGTACATACCTTAGTACAGCATATTCACCCGTGCATCCGGGTTGCGAGTCCCGCGGGAGTGGGCGTTCCTCACATGCTGTTGATTGACGTTTTGCCCAAAAACGAGCTCCCCCCTGTCGCGTAAGCTGCGTCACGGTTGGCGAAAGGAGCCGAACAGCGAGTCGGCGCTATACTGCGCATGCACATCGCCGTTCGGCTCCTTTCGCCAATCGTGATGCGGCTTACGCGACGGGGGGGTGAGCTCGTTTTTGGGCAAACCGTCAATCAACAGCATGTGAGGAACGCCCACTCCCGCAGGACTCGCAACCCGGATGCACGGGTGAATATGCTGTACTAAGGTATGTACAGCAGGAAAAAAATATTAAGAGCCTTAATCGTATTGGAATGTGGGGGGGCAGTGGAATAAGAAAAAGTTGTTTTTAAGGGGGAACCACCGCTTTAAGCACAACTGTACAATGGTGCATGTCTTCCTTCAAAGTAGCTGATCGATAATGAAGGTGTAGCGCTACTGTACCTCCAAAGAAGCTACTGAATTGTTTTATGATTGCTCTGCGCACCTGTAGATGACACATCTCTCTCACCCAGTACTTATCGACACACCTTGAGGTTCGAAGAATGATTAGCAAGTGTACATATACAAAGAATCAATAAGATATTAACATTACTCTGAGAGATATGGTTAAACACCTGCATCATTCTGAATAACAGTAATTAACAGAACTGAACTGCATTTACCTAGCAACAGTTTATAAAGACAGTCCTAATTTGCTAGAAAAGTTCCAGTTTTATCTCACTGGCCAATGATTGATGAAAAAGCAAAGTTGGGGCCCTTGAAGAAAACTCAACAGTTGTCAGCAGGCAATACACTAACTTGTACATTGTCAGTCTCTTACCAGACCTCTTCTGTGTCTCTAGACACATGCTTTGATTCAGTAAAAGTCCAGTTCAAGTCAGCAAGGAATAGAAGTTGCTCTGATGTCTCTTTAAGTCAGGGGTGCCCAACCTTTTTAAGGCCGAGGGCCACTTAAGCGACTTAGTAACCAGTCGCGGGCCACAATGAGCGGAGTGGGCAGATGATGGGTCTGTATCCAGTCTGCATATGCAAAGCAGACACATTCCAATCTACTCTATGGGACCTCCGATCCAATCAGATAGAAGGCGGCAGATCCACTTCTGTTTTTTTTAGCAGATCGGATTGGAGGTAGGCAGGTGTAAACAGACAAAAGTCTGTTTACATCTGCCGCTCCATAAAGGTGAATGGAGGGTCCGATTGGGTCGGACCGATCATGTGAAAGGGGCCTAAGGCTGCTTTTACACTGATACAAGAAAATCAGGGGTTAATCGAGCGCACTCCGGATAAGGTTGAAAAAAACTAGTACAATGGAGGTGGAATTAATAGGATATTAAAGGGAGGGGGGAAAAAAGCTGCATGTATTAGTCCATTACAGGATGTCCATGTAAGGCCCCGTACACACGACCGAACATGTCTGCTTATACTGGTCCGCGGACCAGTTTCAGCAGACATGTTCGGTCGTGTGTAGGCCCGAGCGGACAGGATTCCAGCGTACATTTGCCCGCCGGGCCTTTTTCCAGCTGGCAAATATTTCGAAAGTTCCTGTCCGCTCGGACATGTTGGGTCGTCTGTACAGACCTACCGTACATGTCTGAGCGCCCGCCATCCCTCGAATGCGTCGAATGACTTTGACGCATGCGTGGAAGCATTGAATTGGCAGGGCCGCCCATGTCTCCGTGTCATCGTCGCGGCGACGGCGCGACCACGCCCCACGTATTGTTTACGCGCGGATTTCTGTATGATGGTGAGTACAGCCATCATACAGAAATCCCCGGGCATACATGTACGGTGAAAACGGTCCGGCGGATCGGTTTCATCGTACATGTTTGCTCGTCTGTACGAGGCCTTAGAAACAAACTAAACTAGCACAGAGAAGGCTGCCAGCTTGCAGATAGAAGATGGATCTGAAACAGTGAAAAAAGGGAAAAAAGCAGCGCCTACTAAGTGTAGTAATTAAAATCTTTATTCAAAAGATAATAATATAAAAGTAACACTCACAAAGGAGTTAAAACGTAGGGCTTATCTGTAGGTTTTTTCGTCCGCTATGTCCCCGGATATGGTAGATGCTCTGTCTGCCTAAGATGTTGTAGGGTGGAATCCCCATTGCTCCATGCCTCTGTCGGCAGCGGTGAGGGAACCACACACTCTCGGTGAAGGGAGAAGGAGGACGGCGTTCCGTGGAGCACAGCCGTGGGATGACGTCACTTCCGGGTACAAGGTCACGGGGTCACGGGCACAGTGTACATGTGGTTTTCCTGCCGGTTAGCTGCACTTTGCCATAGACGTCTATTAAATGCTGCAGGTATGGTGAGCTTTCTGAAAAGCCGCTTGCAATTCCAGTTTTATCTCACTGGCCAATGATTGATGAAAAAGCAAAGTTGGGGCCCTTGAAGAAAACTCAACAGTTGTCAGCAGGCAATACACTAACTTGTACATTGTCAGTCTCTTACCAGACCTCTTCTGTGTCTCTAGACACATGCTTTGATTCAGTAAAAGTCCAGTTCAAGTCAGCAAGGAATAGAAGTTGCTCTGATGTCTCTTTAAGTCAGGGGTGCCCAACCTTTTTAAGGCCGAGGGCCACTTAAGCGAATTAGTAACCAGTCGCGGGCCACAATGAGCGGAGTGGGCAGATGATGGGTCTGTATCCAGTCTGCATATGCAAAGCAGACACATTCTAATCTACTCTATGGGACCTCCGATCCAATCAGATAGAAGGCGGCAGATCCACTTCTGTTTTTTTTAGCAGATCGGATTGGAGGTAGGCAGCTATGTCCCACAAAAAGAAAGCTCTATTTGTGGGAAAAAAAGGACGCCAATTTTGTTTGGGAGCCACGTCGCACGACCGCGCAATTGTCAGTTAAAGCGACGCAGTGCCGAATCGCAAAAAGTACTCTGGTCTTTGACCAGCAATATGGTCCGGGGGTTAAGTGGTTAATGGCACCCCCATTTCAGCTTGCATATCACACCTCTTTTTCTCATTGTTGGATAACTGAATAAATGCTATTTGACCAACTGTTGTGGCATTGTCAAGTGTGTATTTTACATATGTACTATGTTCTTGATAGAGAATGTCAAGTGTATAGGACACCAAGCTGTGACAGTGGCATGGTCACTGTGTCAGGACAGGAATGTCACTTGGCCCGGTTCCGGATCACGGTCCACCATTTGGTGACAAGTGCTCTAAGCCATTATCTGTCAGTGCTATAAGCCTTACAGCAGTGACAGCAAAAGGGTTTAAAGAACACAAAATACATGCTGTTAAAAATTATATTAGCATATCTAATATTAGATATGTGGTAGAGTGCATGTAAGGCATCACCTGTGAAAGATATTACCAGCCATATAATGTATCGTGTTTTCATGTGGATGATTTTTTTTATTCAATACAAATAATAAATGATTGATTTTATATCATAATTTGTGTACTTTACATTTTCAAAAATGTGTTTGTCTATGGACAGCCATAGTCACGCATACTGCTTTCAGCATTAGTAAGCATACCAGTGTTTATAATACTCTTAATGACAAAGTGGATTTCACCCTAAAGCCATAAAAACCTACCTTTGATCTGAATCTAAATCCTCCCCGTATCATTGTATGCTAACCGCAAACTCTGAATTAATCTGCCCTGTGATCCCTTACCTCTCTCCAACTGACCACATAAGAAAAAAATGAAAATGCTCGAGGCAAATGAATAGATGTTTATTTACCCGTCATCATCATATTGACATAGATGAGTGTCCCTGGAATTTCTTCAATGAGCACTAAGGGTGACCTCATATGCTGCCAGCCTGGTACTGTGGTGGCATAGTGAAAAGGAGAAAACGCAGCTTGGTGCCAAGAGAGTAGCATCCCGTGATATAGAAGACGTCATGAGGGCTGTTCCTACAGCAAACTAGGTAAACAAACTAATATAGTACATGGTTCTCCGGCCCGACAGCTGTGCTAGACGTTAAAATGCCAGGCATTTGCCTGGACGAATATTTCAAATGTATAAATATCTCCTGTGGTGCCAGTGAGTAGAGGATCCAAGGAAAAAGCCTCTAGTAGTGGCTATACAGCAAAGTGTTGTACAAGCTGCAGCAAAGAAAAAAAATAAGTCTTTTAAACTAGCTACCAGTCAGATACCTGCTCACAGGTTTGTCTATATTAGAAAAAATAGTCCTCCTGCATACGGAGGCATTTTAGAGGCATTTGTCATATTTATGCTTCTTCTTCTTCTTGATTTACTAGTGCAAAATCTTTTGCGGCTGTGCATAAAAACTAATCAGCTTTCATTTTCTTTTTTTTTCGTTTTGTTTTTTAAGCTTAAACTGGATGTAAATCCTCACATATACCACATGAAATGAACAGCCACAGATGATACACAGAGATGAAACAAATCTTCTTACTTAAGTTTTACATGTAAATCTGCTGTCGTCAGCTTTCTACATTCTTTAGAAAGTGCAGATTATGCTAGAAATCTTTCATCCTCTTGCAGCAGTGGGAGTGGAGTCTGGGCATACACTGTGTGACAGCTGATTGAAGGAAAGGCACACACTCCCCTCCACATAGGCAGAGGGAAAAAAACTTGCAGAGCTGTGCTGTGAATAGACCAGCTCTCTGCTTATCTATCTCTAAATTACCTCCCCGACACAAATTTCCAGCTCCTTTTATCTCCTGTGTCAGAGAACTTGTCAGAAGTTATCATGCTGATAACAGAGGAACGGAGCAGCAGAAAGACACGGGAATTAAGGCTGTGGAGAAAGTAAACACTACAGAAATATTTGCACAGCTCAAATTTATGAATGGGATTTACATCCACTTTAATTGAAAAAGCTCAAGTTAGAAGCTACCATACACAGCTGCACCAGATTTTGCACTCTATTAGCCAGATTCAGAAAGACTGGCTTAAGTTTGTGCGGGCGTAGCGTATCTCAGATACACTACGCTGCCGTTACTTAGAGAGGCAGGTACCGTATTCACAAAGAACTTGCGTCCTAAGTTACGGCGGCGTAGTGTAAATGGGCCGACGTAAGCCCGCGTAATTCAAAGTAGGCTGGTAGTGGGCGTGTTGTATGGTAATAAATCGTGACCCCACATAAATGACGCGCCTAACGAACGGCGCAATTGCGCCATCCGTAAACGTATCCCAGTGCGCATGCTCAAAATCACGTCGCAAATAGTCAATGCTTTCGACGTGAACGTAACCTACGCCCAGCCCCATTCACGTACGACTTACGCAAACGACGTGAAATTAGACGGCTGTTCCGACGTCCATACTTTGGCTGCACCATCTTTTTGGTGGTTTATCCTTACACCTGAAAAACGCCTTACGTAAACGTCGTATCTTACTGCGACGGGCATACGTACGTTCGCGAATCGGCGTATCTTGCTCATTTACATATTCTAGGCGTAAATCCACGTACACGCCCCTAGCGGCCAGCGTAAATAGGCAGCTAAGATACGACGGCGTAGGAGACTTACGCCGGTCGTATCTTAGCAACTGAGAAGCGTATCTAATTTTGAGCATACACTTAAAGATACAACGGCGCGGATACGGACTTACGACGGCGTATCTACTGATACGCCATCGTAAGTCTTTCTGAATCCGGCTATTCATTTTTAGTAAATCAACCCCAATATGTCCATGCATATTGTGGAGTTTTTTAGAGCAGCCTTCAAGAGCATGACAAAAATGCCCCAGGCCTATGTTCAGCGAGAAACTTACTGTCATAATATATGTGCATAACCACAAAACTGCATGTAAACTTGAATATATGCAAGTAAATAAATTCTAGTGGCTATACTAAATGAATAAGCTAATTGCCAATGCCAATTTGAAATCGTTCAGCTGAACTTGCACGATTTCAAACCCTCACTGTGAACCTGGGCTTATAGTCAAAGCTATTGAACAAGCTGAAGTTAGAAGTTGATTGGTTACTATGCACCAGATTCCGTGTGCACCTGTTAAATTACCCCCCGCAAAGGGTATTAGGAGTCTAGAATACTTCCCCTCTCCACACCTTTATATTATAAGGGATGGTGTTCTGTAGTCCACAGAGAGAGGATAAGCAAGAGATTTAGGTGACAACACTGTAGGACATTTGGCAGCCATTTACTACCATTGTCAGAGATAGGCAGCCATTTATTTTTCCTTATATCAACAGGTATCTTTTTTTAATAGATTAATTATATGACAGCCGATGATGCATTTATTCTCCCCATCAGCATGTAATCCCCATCCCCATGATTAAGCTCTGGTGGCGGAGTGAAACACGTTGGTGGCATAGCCTGGCTGGAGCCCAGGCTGAGGCTGTTACACTTTCTTCCTTGGGGTTTGCAGAGCTGTGCAGGTTGTTTAGACAATTTCTTCCCTGTACATGTAATAAATACAGACATTTTTTATGCAGGCCATACATTATGCAATTTTCTTTCCTTAAACCACAGAATTTCGATCCATCTATGGTAGGCTTTACATTTGCCTAGAACAGCACTTCAAGTTACTCTACAATCCACAATGCATAACATTATTTGTCACTGTGAAATGTATATGACTTCTTTATCAATATTATTTCTTTATCTCTCTCCCCAAAATACCATTGGGTGTGGTGGAAGAGTGCTGTGTTGCTGATGGATATGTTTACCAACGTGCTTGAGAAGGAATGTCCATGCAATTGGCGGCATTTCAGAAAATTCTTCATTACAGTATTATGTTCAGAGTCTTGGCCAGGAAGTAACTGAGTTTAGTACACTTTATCTTTGGTGACACAATAATGAAGTCATGTGATAATGGAACTCATTAAGAAATTCAAAGTATCCCAAATATCGACAATGTTATGATGGGTCATAGCAGTCAATAACTAATTATCAGGTTACTGCAAAGCTGAGCCTGAGATAGCACACTGTATATAGAAGAAAGATATATCTGTACTCAAATCACAATAAATTCTACATGTATATTGCAGGTGTTAAAGAAGTGTGACATTAAACACTTAACACTAAGGGCCAGATTCACAAAGAGATACGACGGTGTATCTACAGATACACCATCGTATCTCTGACTTACACTGGTCCTATCTATGCACCTGATTCATAGAATCAGATACGCATAGATAGGACTAAGTTCTGACAGTGTTACACTGTGTTACACTGTCGGATCTTTTTTTCAATTTAAAAATGGCGCCGGGGGCGTTCCCGCTGATTTACGATAAATAATATGTAAATCAGCGAGATACGCAAATTCACGAACGTACGCGGACCCGTCGCAGTGTTCTTACGTCGTTTCCGTAGCGGTTTTCCCGTCGTATACTTACCCCTGCTTTCATCAGGCGCAGCCAATGTTAAGTATAGCTGGCGTTTCCGCGTCGAATTTGAATTTTCCAACGTCGTTTGCGTACGCCGATTCACGAACACGCGCGTCGCAAGTCCCGCTCACGTCAAAACCACTGACGTCCTAGTGATGTCAGTGGGAGCAATGCACGCCGGGAAATTCCCCGGACGGCGCATGCGCATTTAAATCGGCGCGAGAACGCGCCTGATTTAAATAGTACACTCCCCTAGCCGCGGAATTTGAATTCCGCCGGGGGATTTAGGATCCGCCGTCGCAAGTTTGGAGGTAAGTGGTTTGTGAATTAGCCACTTGCCTCCTAAACTTGCGGGAGCGGATCTTAATTCACGTAGATCGAGCGGATCTATAGATCCGCTGCGCTACGTGAATCTGGCCCTAAAAGTTTCCAATAAGAAGATTGGGATTTTTAGTTCAGATATAATGCAATACATGTGTAAACTGGCCAACTGTGTCAAAGTAATCCCTCTCTGGCCAGTCCTATTCTGCTCTGCAAAATGCAAATACTACATTGGATACAGTGCCAATATGGGGAAGATAGGTACAAGTTGCGGGAGAGCTACAAGTCCCAGGTCTGGTCACTGACCAACCATTTTTTTATTGCAAAGTTTACTAGAGAGGGTGCGTTGGGTGCAGAGGGTTTATTCAGAATTCTTAGGCCTCGTACACACGGACGGACTGTCCGATGAAAACGGTCCGCGGACAGTTTTCATTGGACATGTCCGCTGCCGGATTTTGGTCTGATGGTTGTACACACCATCAAACCAAAATCCCCGCATACAGGATACGCAGTGACGTGGCCGCGCTGTCGCCGCGACGATGACGCGGCGACGTGCTCGACCCTGGAAGGTCAATGCTTCCACGCAGGCGTCGAATCACTTCGACGCATGCGAGGGCTTTCAGTCCGAGCGGACATGTCCGGTAAGTCGTACAGACGACCGAACATGTCCGACGGACAGGCTTCCAGCGGACATGTTTCTTAGCATGCTAAGAAACATTTGTCCGCTGGAAACCTGTCCAATCCGCCGGAAAATTGTCCGGTCGGACGTACAGACGACCGAACATGTCCGCTGAAACTGGTCTGCGAACCAGTTTCAGCCGACATGTTCGGTCGTGTGTACGGGGCTTTAGTGTTAACATGTTACCACCTGCTAGATTATATACAGGATATGTAGAAGCTATTGTGATTTGAGCACAGGTACTGTATATCTTTTTTTATTTGCATTGCAAGTCAGTGACCAGACCTGAGACTTGCGGCTCTCCTACAACTTGTATCTATCTGCCCCATATTGGCATTGTACCCAATGTAGCATTTGCATTTTGTAGAGCAGAAAAGGACTGGCCAGAGAGGGATTAGTTTGATGCAGTTGGCCAGCTTACACATGTATTGCAAAAAATCCCCATTTTCCTATTGCAAAGTTTGCTAGAGAGGGTGCGTTGCAGTGTGCAGAGGGTTCATCCAGAATTGTTACTGTTAACATGTGGTCACACCCCTTTAGTACCTGCTATATTGTAATATATGTGAACTAAAAATCCCAATTTTTTTGTTATTATTGCAAAGTTTGCTGGAGAGGGTGTGTTGCAGTGTGCAGAGGGTTCATCCAGAATTATTTGCATACTGTATATGACTACTTTCCATGTGATGAAAATTTAAACCTGGTTTAGCAAATGTTTTTTGTTCTATAGCTTTAGTTACATAACTTACCTGTAGCGAAGGATTTTCCATGTCGTGCAGACAGCTGAATACTAGTGAAATATTCACTGCAGGGATGCCCAGTCCTATGCTGGTTATGTAGCGCCCTGCTCCCAAAATGACTGGGTGCTATTTTTTTAATTTAGTGGGTGTCTGAGCAATAATATGGCTCAGAATGTATGATTTATTCTGAATTAGCCTCTGTCCTGGCAGTGGCTGTGCCTGATAGCATTTTCCCACTGTTACCTGTAGGTGGCGATACCCCCACAAGTCAGTGTTGGAACACGGGCAAGCCATAGGTCATTGAGTGTCTTTTCTTGGGAGCAGCCCAGTGGGAGTGGTGCCCCACTGTGCATGCCGGGAAAGGATACTTAAGGGGCAGACACCATATTTTGGGGTCCTTCACCTCGTGGCCCTCCTGGCACGAGGCATGTGTTGTGTGATTTCCAGCCCCAGGACCAGTCCGAGGCTGCATCTTTGCTAGTAGGCCCAGTTATGCTGGCTGGGGCCTACAAATCAAGAGGGATCCTAAACTGTCTATCTAAGTGAAGGAAGCTACACGTAATTAAGGAAATCGGGGGAGGACCTGCCCTGGAGGAGACCAAGCGGAAGGCTTCTGTCTTGGGATAGGCCTGGTGACTTTATTAAGGAGGGATCCACAACTCAAGTTGTCCAACAGTTTGCAGGGTCGGCTTAAAGGCTCTTTAACTGTACGGCTGGAAGTTTGGGTATTACATCCTGTGGCAGAGGATTCCAGACTGTTCAATTTGTTCTCAATGAGTCTGTGGCAGAGACTGTTAGCCAACTTGTTCGTGCTTCATTCCGGCTGCTAGGCCAGGTGAGAGGGGTCTATCCGGGTGAGCAATACCCACTCAAGAGGGAGTGGTGAATGACTTTGGAGTTTAGGGGTTTTTCCCCAGTGATCTGTACCGTGTACCTGAACCTTTCCTTCCCCTTCATCTTCTACCTTTTTCACAAGTTTTGAGCAAAAGAAAATAAAACCTGACAGAGGTTTTACATCTTGTATGGACAAATCCGGGCCATAGTATTTGGGATCAAGCTGTGACCACCGTGTTATGCTCTGGGCGCTGTTCTCCATCCTTGGAGGGTTTCCCGTCTCAACCCCAGGGGAGACATCATGCCCTTACCCCCGCTTTCTTTGGCAGATACCGGCCCTGGTTTTGAGGCTGTACAGTTAGTTTCCCAATTTGTCTCCTCCTTGTTGGGACATAGTCTATGTCCTCCTCTATTGCAAAGGCATTATCACTTACCCCTGTTTATTTTTCTTTCCAGTATATTACTTTTAACACTCCTGATGAATGTCTGTAATGCCAGGAAACGCATAGAGTGCCACAAGATACCAACAGTTACTTGTCTCTATTACATATGTTCTTCAATTGATTTATTCTACCATGTATATCTGCCACGTCTATTTTTTATCTGTATTGCATGCTATGATATTTAGTGTGACTACCTATCTATTCGATACAAAATATCTGATATATGTATTTAAGATTGTAATAAATAGATCATGTACTGTACCTTAACTTGTATTTATTCTCTGTACCTTTATTTATTTATTCTCTCTTGACATGTTGTTCCCTCATTTAAAGTTCCACAAATCCTTCTCTCCTCTCAACGCATGATTAAGTTCCTGTGTGCACAGGCACAATGAAAACAATGGGATGCATTTTAGATCAGTAACAAATGCTGCATGCCTGAAAAAATGTTTTCAAGCAGCATTTTGCAAGAGGCCTAAGGCATCTTTAGACATTATAAGATTGTCCCCCAGTCTAGCTTTGTGTCCATGCAGAATAACATGCAAAATATATTGGGCCGGATTCAAGTAGATTTGCGCATTTATTACAGAGGCGCAGGGCAACAATTTTGCCCTGCGCCCCCGCAATTTTTTTTGCGCTGCCCTCGATTCATGGAGCAGAAGCTCCGTAAATTGCGCGAGCGTGCCGGCAAAATGCCTGGCGCAAGAGCGCGCAATTTAAATGATACCGTAGGGGGCGGGAATCATTGAAATTAGGCGCGTTCCCGCGCCGATCGTAGAGCGCATGCTCCGTCGGGAAACTTTCCCGACGTGCATTGCGGCAAATGACGTCACAAGGACGTCATTTGCTTCAAAGTGAACGTGAATGGCGTCCAGCGCCATTCACGATTCACTTACGCAAACTACGTAAAATTCAAATTTCGCGACGCGGGAACGACGGGTATACGTAACATGGGCTGCCCCTGCTAATAGCAGGGGCAGCCTTGCGCGAAAACCGCCGTACGTAAACGACGTAAATTGCGTACGCAGGGCTCGCGCAACGTTGTGAATCGGTGTTAGTATGCAATTTGCATACTATACGCTGAGCACAACGGGAACGCCACCTAGCAGCCATCGCAAGAATGCAGCCTAAGATATGCGGGCATAAGAGCCTTATGCCGCGCAGATCTTATGCTGCAGTCGGCGTAACGAGGTTCCTGAATCAGGAGCACTCGTTACGCCGGGGCAAGTAAGCAATTGCGCTGTGTAACCTATGGTTACACAGGCGCAATTGCTTCTTGAATCCACCCCATTAAATTTATGGACTGGCAAACATTTTTCTGAGCCATGAGTGGATTGCTGGCTGCGGGGGGGATATTGTTGGAAGAAGTCCATTATTGCTTGGGGGATCTGTTGTTGATGGGGGGGTCTTTTGTTGCTGGCTGCAGGGGATCTTTTTTACTGCTTTTCTTGACAAATGCCACACAAATTACTTAGCACCACAAATGTTACGTGGTTCTGTATTCTCTAAAAAGGGGTGGTACTTGGAGGTGGGTAGGGGTTGGAACCAATAATATATTCAGGTCTTTTTTTCAGCAGGAACGTGGGGGATTGCAGTTCCTGCACCTTCAGCACTGAATGTACGTAATGGCAAAGGGTTCTGGAGTGTACTGCAGGGTCTATTGATACTGGCTGTGGGGGGATCTATTGTCTCTGGAGGGGGTCTATTTTTGCAGGGAGGTCTATTGTTGCTGATGGGGAATCTATTGTTGCCGGGGGTCGGTCTTATGTTTCTGGGGATCTACTGTTGAAGGAGACTATTGCTGCTGGGGGTGGGGTGGGGTATATATTGTTGCTTGAGGGGATCTGTTGTTAATGGGGGGGGGGGGTCTATTGTTTCTGGCTGCAGCAGATTTGTTTACTGTTTGTCTTGCTATCATTGACAAATTCCATATAAATTACTTGACGCCACAAATGTTACATGGTTCTGCATTCTCTAAAAGGGGCGGTACTGGGAGGTGGGTAGGGGTTGGAACCAAGGAATGGTGCTTGAAGGTGGGTAGGGGCCGAGATAAGGGGTGACACTGAAAGAGGGAGTTCCTGCAGCTATTCTCTGAGAAAAAGGCTCTAAATATATTACCGTATTTATCGCGGTATAACGCGCTCCCGCGTATACCACGCACCCCTAATGTGACCCTGAATCCTGTGGAAAAAAGTTTTTTTTGTACTTACAGTTTTAGTGTCTTGCGCGGCGTCCATCAGCGGCCTCGTCGGGTCCGGCGTGCTTCTGCGGCTTCGGGTGTCCTCTTCGGCGGGTCCGGCGTCCTTCTGAGGCTTCGGGTGTCCTTCTGCGGCGGGTCCGGTGTCCTTCTGCGGCGTCCTCGCTCGTTTCGAATACTGCGCCGACATATACCGAGCGCAGTACACTCGGGTATAGTCGGGCAGTCTCGGCAACTTCCGCGCTCACGTCCTGGACGTACAGGACGTCAGCGTGGGTAGCCGAGCATTGCCGACAATACACGAGTGTACTGCGCTCTGACACTCGTGTATTGTCGGCAATGCTCGGCTACCCACGCTGACGTCCTGTACGTCCAGGACGTGAGCGCGGAAGTTGCCGAGACTGCCCGACTATACCCGAGTGTACTGTGCTCGGTATATGTCGGCGCAGTATTCAAAACTCGGCGCGGGAAAGCGGGTATCGGCGTATACCGCGCACCCACGATTTTGCCCTGATTTTCAGGGCAAAAAAGTGCGCGGTATACACCGATAAATACGGTATTTTATATACAGTAATATGTAAGAAAAATCTATCTTTTATTATTACAAAGCAGTTCTTGGGCACCTGCCAAGTGACTGTACCTAGGTTAAGAAGATGTCATCAGTCTTTTGCAGGAAGGAGGCAGCATTTCCTCAGTCTCCCCTCTTCCAGTTATCAGACTGTACATTGTAACTTTGTAGCAAGTCTGAAGGCTATAACAGAAAGCTGATCCAAGGCAGACATTTGTAAACACAACTACAAAGAACTGCTCAGGCACCATTATTTACAGGACTGCGTCATGTCTTGGCTAGCATCTTATAAAGTAGATGTTGAAGAAAGATGGCTCAGGCCTTCTGGAGAGAAAAGCACATGAAGGCATTATAAAGGGGAATAGTGTGAGAGGTCATAAAAAGCTGTAAGCGTTCCACTTACATTTACAAAGCATGTGTTTACCAAACTTAAAACATATATCTGATGCCAGCTCCATTTTATTTTATAAAATAATAATTTGACATTTCATATTTTGATAAACATTGCTACGGCAAGTTTCATCATGTGCACGCTGCTTGGCACTGATTTCAGAAATAGTGTTGAGCAGAATATGCCATATTCGATTTCGCGATATATCTCGAATATATATTCGAATATTCGAGATATATTCGCTAAATTCGAATATTCGTGATATTTTATCGAAATGAAATTATTGCGATTTTTCGCTATTGCGAATGCGAAAATAATTGCGATTTTTTTGATAACTGCGGTAGGAGCACTCTGATTGGCTCAGAATATTCGTGATATTTTATCGAAATATCGCAACATGCGAATGCGATATTTATTGCGCAATTTCGAGAAATGCTGGAGGAGCGCTCTGATTGGCTCAGAATATTCGTGATATTTTATCGAAATATCGCAACATGCGAATGCGATATTTATTGCGCAATTTCGACAAATGCTGTAGGAGCACTCTGATTGGCTCAGAATATTCGTGATATTTTACAATACAAAATAATTGCGAATATTCGGCAAATGCGGAAGGAGCACTCTGATTGGCTCAGAATATTCTTGATATTTTACAATACAAAATAATTGCGAATATTCGGCAAATGCAGAAGGAGCACTCTGATTGGCTCAGAATATTCTTGATATTTTACAATACAAAATAATTGCGAATATTCGGCAAATGCAGAAGGAGCACTCTGATTGGCTCAGAATATTCTTGATATTTTACAATACAAAATAATTGCGAATATTCGGCAAATGCAGAAGGAGCACTCTGATTGGCTCAGAATATTCTTGATATTTTACAATAGAAAATAAAAAGTGTTTTGCATTGGTGGTGATTCTTTACTCTATCCATCTGTCACAGCCGTTTGTCAATCAAACACCTTAAAGATTGAACACGTTCATGCTGCATGCTTTGGACTTTTTTTCACTTCACATATCAAAGACATTTTTATGAAAGATTATTTTTCTATTATTGGGACTATATTTCTTTATATATTTGTTTCACTGTGTATTTCACAAGTTATTTGCGCTTGCTTATTTTATAATTTGCCCACATGTCTTGTCACTAGACATATTTTTTATTCTTGTAGAGCGACTCCATTTTCTGTCTTGTATTAATTTATGTTGTATAACATTTTTGAGTTGCTGCTGTATTCTCCCCTTTTTTAAGGTATGCGCAATTTTTTCCTTCTTACAAAAAATAATAATATCAAACATACAAATATTCATAACATACACATACACAAAGCCCCCCCCTTTTGCATCAGAGACAATCAGAGTTCTCCTACCACAGTTATCGAAAATTCGCAATCATTTTCGCATTCGCAATAGCGAAAAATCGCAATTTTTTTATTTTTTTTTCAATTTGGCAACATAAAAGGATCGCCTCAGCTTAGCTACTCGGCCCAGGGTCTCTAATCATACCAGCAATGCTTTTAGACGTCGATAGGATGTGATCTGTTTTAAAAATCAAATTGAAAAAATGCGAATATTCGGAATTGCGAATATTCACCGCGAAATTCGAAATATAGCACGATTTCTCGAATATGCTATATTCGAGTCGAATATTCGCAATGCGAATATTCGTGAGCAACACTATTCAGAAATGAATGAAGTAGATTAAATAATTACAATTGAGAAGTACCGTATGGTGTATATAGTGTAGCCTATCTATCTTCTACATGATGAAAGCACATTTTTGATATTGTGCCCAGATGGGTAGAATTCATTTTATTTGGCACCGATTTATGGCACAAAGTATTGGCTTTGTAGGTGGATAACATAAAACATTTATTTTATTTTATAACTTGTATATATAAATACACTGATGTAAAATACCCCATAAAATGAAAAAAAAAAAAGGCTTTTGTATGCAATTTTTGGGTTCTTTAACACAAACCATAGTATGTTACAAAAATCTTTAATTAGTTCATGCAATTCAAACAAAATGTAAACTTACCGGGCTAGATTCAGATAGAATGGTCTATCTATGTGCCGGCGTAACGTATCTCAGATACGTTACGCCGCCGTAAATTTGGGAGCAAGTTCCGTATTCAGAAAGAACTTGCGCCCTTAGTTACGGCGGCGTAAGCCCGCCTAATTCAAATGGGGATGATGTGGGCGTGTTTTATGCTAATTAACTGTGACCCGACGTGATTGATGTTTTTCCCGAACGGCGCATGTGCCGTCCATGGAATATCCCAGTGTGCATTGCTCCAAAGTACGCCGCAAGGACGTATTGGTTTCGACATGAACGTAAATGACGTCCAGCCCTATTCGCGAACGACGTAAAATTTTCAAAACTTGGCGCGGGAATGACGTCCATAATTAACATTAGCTACGCCTCATTTAGCAGGGGTAACTATACGCCTAACGCAAACGACGTAAAAAAATGCGCCAGCAGGTCGTACGTTTCTGAATCGGCGTAAATCCCTAATTAGCATATTCCTTGTGTAACTATACGGAAGCGCCACCTAGCGGCCAGCGTAAATATGCAGCCTAAGATACGACGGTGTAAGACACTTACACCGGTCGGATCTTAGGGAAATCTATGCGTAACTGATTCTCTGAATCAGTCGCATAGACACGACGGCCCGCACTCAGAGATACGACGGCGTATCCGGAGATACGCCGTCGTATCTCGTATCTGAATCTGGCCCACCATTTTTACTTTACTATTATATAATTTCTTTTTTTTAACACTGAAAAAACAATTAAATGTCACATTCTCTAGAAACCAATCAGATTTAACTTTTAATAGAACTTTTTTTTGCTACAAATGAGCAAATTGGAGTCAATTAGGATCTGATCAGTATTGGGCTGATGAACATTCGGTAGATAGCTGCAAATATTGGCCAACCTGCTGGACTTGGCCTCTTTTTTTTACATATCTTTAAAACTTGCACTGAGAAAGTATAAAGGCTGTCATCACTGGACATGTGCAGAATGAACATTTTTGTTTAGTTTAGGATGGATTTGCTAAATTAAAAATGTTGTTTTGTTACATTCATTACGTTAGATTGAATCGTTTTCGGAATTCACTTCATTTTTGTAGTTCTTGATTCAATTTGAGTTTTTTGTCTGTGTTCAAATCAAAGTTAGATTAAAATTTTATTTCAATCGATATTGATTAGAATTGAATATTCAAATATTAGTTAGACATTACTTGTAAATAGATTGTTTAAATATATGTGATTTTATCAGATAAAAATATGCTTTCACAACAAGAAAGCCTCCATTAAGGGCCCAACAGAATATGTAACATGAAATTATAGGTAAGTTATCATCATTATAATTTATAAAAATTGTTGAACTATAAGAGTATTAACATGTGCTGGACCCCAAAAATGTTGTCACTATTTGTGAAATACTACAAAATTCTTCTCTAGGAAATTATGGCAGTATCTTTACGCGTTGTATTAAAAAATGTAATTATTACTAACATGAAACTCACATGATCGATATACCTTAAAGGGGTTGTAAAGGTTCGTTTTTTATTTTCTAAATACCGTATATTCTGGAGTATAATGCCGCGTACACACCATCACTTTATGTGATGAAAAAAAAACGACATTTTCTGTGAAGTAAAAAACAACGTTTTTGAAACTTCAATTTTCAAAGACGAAGTTGCCTACACACCATCGTTTTTTCACAATGCTCTAGCAAAGCGAGGTTACGTTCACCACGTTTTTCCATTGAAGCTCGCTTCATAACTAGCTTCTGGGCATGCGCGGGTGTAAGGGGGGCGTGTTTTATGTTAATAAAGCTTGACCTTAAGTTTTTGATGTTTTTTATGTACTGCGCATGCGCCGGGCGCCTACATTTCCCAGTGTGCATTGCGGCTAAGTACCCCGCACAGGCCTATTGATTTCCACGTGGACGTAAACAACGTAAATCCCGATTCACGGACGACTTACGCAAACAACATAAAAAATTCGAATTTCGACGCGGGAACGGCGGCCATACTTGACATTACTATTCCAACTAGGGCCCAGCTCTAACTTTACGCGGTCTATCTCTTACGTAAACGGCGTAAAAGTACTGCGTCGGCCGGGCGTACGTTCGTGAATCGGCGTATCTACTCATTTACATATTCTACGCCGACCGCAATGGAAGCGCCACCTAGCGGCCATCCGAAATATTGCAATCTAAGATAGGACGGCGCAAGCCGTCGATATGTTTAAGCGTATCTCTGTTTGAGCATACGCTTAAACATAAGTCGGCGTCGTTTCTGAGTTAGGTCGGCTTATCTACTGATAAGCCGGCCTAACTCTTACTCAATCTACCTATATGAAAGGTGTGGTCGCCCTCCTTTTGTTATGCAGTCGTATAGCACAGCAAGATGAGTGGATCATGAGAGTGTGTGCTTTACTTTACAAACCTATTGGCAGGTAAAATACAGCAGCTCCCTGCAGGGCTCTATAGAAAGGTGCATCCTACGTGCTCATTGATGGAATATATTCAAGCTCTGACGCACAGAATCTGTCAGTAATCTGGGACAAGGAATGGTTCTGTAAGTTGTCTTCTCTCTGCAATATATTAAAAAGGTTCTTTTGTACTTCATTGATGTTCTGAGAACATGTTAGTGCTGGTACGAGCGCATGCTAAGCTGTGGGGATTACCTGCAATGCTCTCCTGCCAACTCCTGTTTTGTTTTCCTGTCATTAAAAGAAAAAAAAATTAACTATTTCTTTCCTCATATATCAGAGACAAGTCTGGAGACTTCAGGCAATACTGTCTGCAAAAGATAGGCCAATAAGCCCCCTTCAAAAAGAGAAAAATATTTCTTGATAAATGTCATTGCAAAGGCAATGTCACATTACCATTGCTGAATTTTAGAGGTGGTCCAATTGCTAGATAGGGCTGATGTTGCACCGTATGGAAACAATGCCGCCAGCAAAGTCATTCAGAACAGACTTCCACATATCTTGATTATATGGCTCCCTCGCTGGCCTGGGACACTTCCAAATCTTACCACACAAGAGGAGGAACAGTGAGGGAGCATCATCTCACTGGTCCAGGTAATGAGGGAGTGACTGTATTAAAATGAGAAAGTAGTTTGATCCTGGTATTACATCCTGGCATCCTGGCATTACCAAGGCGGTATAGGTAATGCTTCACAAGACTGTCTGAAACTTACTAGAGAGGACTGTCAGAGACTGTTGCAGGACACAGAGACTGTTGCAGGACACAGTCGAAGACTGGTTAATATAACAAAAATGTAAATTGAAGCAACACTCCACCAGTAAAAGGTCCACATCAGGGGCGGACTGACAACTCATGGGGCCCCCGGGCAATAGGAGACTATGGGGCCCCCGGGCAATAGGAGATTATGGGGCCCCCGGGCAATAGGAGATTATGGGGGCCCCGGGCAATGGGAGTTTATGGAACCCCCAGGCAATAGATTATGGAGCCACACAGTATACACACACAAGGGCCAGATCCACATACATGTAGATCGGCGCAGCGTATCAGAGATACACTACGCCGCCGTACCTTACCTGGCGTATATTCGAATCCTCAGCGAGTTTGCGCCGTAATTTACGGCGCCGTAGTGTATTTCTGGCGGCGTATTTCAAATTGGGCGGGTTGGGGGCGGGTTTCATTTAAATGAAGCGCGTCCCCGCGCCGAATGAACTGCGCATGCGTCGTCCCGAAATTTCCCGACGTGCATTGCGCTAAATGACGTCGCTAGGACGTCATTTTTTTAACTTAGACGTGAGTTACGTCCATCCCTATTCACGGACGACTTACGCGAAAAATAAAAAAATTCAAATTTCAACGCGGGAAACAACGGCCATACTTAACATGGCAAGTCTAGCTATATGCCGAAAAATACCAGCTTTAACTATACGCCGGAAAAAGCTGACTACAGACGACGTTAGAAAATGCGACGGCCGCGTGTACGTTCGTGGATCGTCGTAAATCGCTAATTTGCATACCCGACACGGAAAACGCCACTCAGCGGACGCCGAAGTATTGCATCTAAGATCCGAAGGCGTACGAAGACGTACAAAAAACAAATAAAATCAAGCGCTCACTAAAATGAAATGAAGGGGATGAAAATATACGTTTAGGAAATGGAATAATGAAATGGTGAAACTCATGAAAAAAGCTGAAGGATTAGGAAATAATGAAAAAAGGGGGGGAGGATTTTTGGAGTGGGGCAATGGTCCAATTCAGCTATCCATAAGAATGTTAGTGAAAATGAAGAATTAAAACATTATTAAAAAAATATATAAATAATAAATTTAAAAAAGGTTTTAGAGTTTTTTGTGATAAAAGTTCAGTCCATTGAGGAATTCATGGAACAGTAGCACAAATGTTAATAGATTGGGTATATACTCTCTTGCTTGGAGGGCTGCCAGCTGTCAAGAAGAAGCAATTCTGGAAAGACGAAGACGTACACCTGTCGGATCTAACCCAGAAGCCGTCGTATCTTGTTTTGAGGATTCAAAACAATGATACGATGCGGGAAATTTGAAAGTACACCGGCGTATCAGTAGATATGCCGGCGTACTTTGTCTGTGGATCTGGCCCAAAGTATACATACACAGTATACACACAATATACACAATATACAATATACACATGCGCCGTCCGTGGGGGTATCCCAGTGCGCATGCTCGAAATCACGCCGCAAATAGTCAGTGCTTTCGACGTGAACGTAATTTACGCAAAGCCCTATTCGTGAACGTTTTACGCAAACGACGTACACAACTGAAAATTCGACGCTGGCTCGACGTCCATACTTAACATTGCGTACGCCTCATAGAGCAGGGGTAACGTTACGCCGAAAAAAGCCTTATGTAAACAACGTAAAAAAATTCGCCGGCCGGACGTACGTTTGTGGATTGGCGTATCTAGCTAATTTGCATACTCGACGCGGAAATCAACGGAATCGCCACCTAGCGGCCAGCGTAAATATGCAACTTAGATCCGACGGCGTACTAAGACGTACGTCAGTCGGATCTAGCCCAGCTTCAGGCGTATCCTTTTTTGTGGATACAAAACAAAGATACGCCGGAGCATCCTAGAAGTTACGCGGCGAATCAATAGATACGCCGACTAAACTTCTTCGTGGATCTGGGCCCCAATGTTTCTTATGTATCCATCACCAATTTTCTACTTTAAGAAAAAGTGTGTAGCGCCAAAAGTAAATGAACAGTGATGAAATGTGAATACTGTGCTATAAATGGACAGAACATTGAAATAAAGTAAAAAAAAATGTTAAAGTGAAAAGAATGCTAAAGTGAAAAAAATATATATATACAAGTCCAATCTTAGGCCCCATACACACGAGAGGATTTATCCGCGAATACGGTCCAGCGGACCGTTTCCGCGGATAAATCCTCTCGAGGATTTCAGCGGATTTCTCTGCGATGGAGTGTACTCACCATCGCATTGAAATCCGCTGGCGATGACGTGTCGCGCCGTCGGCCGCGATTATGACGCGGCGACGTGCGCGACGCTGTCATATAAGGAATTCCACGCATGCGTCGAATCATTACGACGCATGCGGGGGATCCCTTCGGACGGATGGATCCGGTGAGTCTGTACAGACCAGCGGATCCATCCGTTGGGATGGATTCCAGCAGATAGATTTGTTTAGCATGTCAGCAAATATTCGATCTGCTGGAATCCATCCCAGGGGAGAAATATCCGCGGAAACAGATCCGCTGGAGTGTACACACCATAGGATCTATCCGCTGAAACCCATTCGCTGGGATTTTTCAGCGGATGGATTCTATCGTGTGTATGGGGCCTTAAATGAAAATTAACAATGAAAAACCAATATAGTAAAAAATATAAATTGAAATGCACAGGCCCATGGTAAGATCAGCAATATAAACTTATTGGTAAAAGCAGAACAGTTCAGTGCAAATAAGTGCAAAAAACATTGGTGGTGAGTTGAAAAGTGAAGAGGTGATCAAGTACAGTGCTCCAGAATCATCCACGTACGTACCCCTGTGAAATGGACACTCACCAAAAAAGCTGGCTGCCTTTACAGCAGCAAACACGCACTCAGGGGCAGATTCACATAGATCTGCACCCGCGCAGCGTATCTGAGATACGCTACGCCGCCGTAACTTACTTGGCTTTGGTTTGAATCCTCAACGAATTTGCGCCGTAAGTTACGGCGGCGTAGTGTATCTCTTGCGGCGTAAGGGCGCGTAATTCAAATGCGGCGGGTAGGGGGCGTGTTTCATTTAAAAGAAGCGCGTCCCCGCGCCAAACGAACTGCGCATGCGCCGTCCCTAAAATTTCCCGCCGTGCATTGCGCTAAATGACGTCGCAAGGACGTCATTGGTTTTGACGTGAACATAAATGGCGTCCAGCCCCATTCACGGACGACTTACGCAAACGACGTAATTTTTTTTTAAATTAGACGCGGGAACGAAGGCCATACTTAACATTGAGTACGCCACCATATAGCAGCTTTAACTATACGCCGGAAAAAGCCGAACGGAAACGGCGTAAAAGAATGCGACGGCCGCTCGTACGTTCGTGAATCGTCGGAAATAGCTCATTTGCATACTCAACGCGGAATACGACGGAAACGCCACCTAGCTGCCGCCGGAACATTGCATCTTAGATCATCTTAGATCCGACGGCGTACTAAGGCGTACGTCTGTCGTATCTTGTTTTGTGGATACCAAAACAAAGATACGACGCAGAAAATTTGAAATTACGCGGCGTATCAAGAGATACGCCGGCGTAATTTCTTTGTGGATCTACCCCTATAAATATAAAAAATGTACATAAGTCTAAATGCTTCTAGTTATCTACTGAAGCAGATGCAATGAGCAAAGTGCAAAGCACAGGTTAGCTTTACTATTCTTTCTGAACTAATGGCATTCTTACATGATATCTTTGTTATGTGATGTTATAAAGTACATTGACTATATTCCAGAAGATTAGTGCATCAATCGGAGCAGATTATGATATCCAGAATTGTTGTCATGTGTCTATGTGCCAAACCTGTGGCCCAAGTTCATTAACCACTTCAGCCCCGGGGGATTTGGCTGCCCAATGACCAGGCAATTTTTTGCAATTCGGCACTGCGTCGCTTTAACTGACAATTGTGCAGGCGTGCGACGTGGCTCCCAAACAAAATTGATGTCCCTTTTTTCCCACAAATAGAGCTTTCTTTTGATGGTATTTGATCACCACTTCATTTTTTTTTGTTGCGCTATAAACAAAAAAAGAGCGTACATTTTGAAAAAAAAAAAAATATTTTTTACATTTTGCTATAATAAATATATATATATATAAAAAAAAAATTTCCTCAGTTTAGGCCGATGCGTATTCTTCTACATATTTTTGGTAAAAAAAAATCGCAATAAGCATATATCGCTTGGTTTGCGCGAAAGTTATAGCGTCTACAAAATAGGGGATAGTTTTATGGCATTTTTATTAATAATTATTTTTACTCCTTAAGGGCGGTTATCAGCGATTTTTATCATGACTGCGTCATTATGGCAGACACATCGGACACTTTTGATGCTATTTTGGGACCATTGTCATTTATACAGCGATCAGTGCTAACAAAATGCACTGATTACTGTGTAAATGACACTGGCAGGGAAGGGGTTAACCACTAGGGGACAAGGAAGGGGTTAAGTGTGTCCTAGGGAGTGATTCTAACTGTGCGGGGGCTGAGCTTCCTGTGACACAATACTGATCACTGACCGATTGTATATGTTTTATTTTGCACATAGTTGAGCTTTATGTAAAGAAAGACAGTTGCCTGATTTTCAGTCTGCATGCATTTTCTAAGTTTAGCCAAGAAACAAATAAAGGTAGTAGTAAAGGTATTATTTATTATTATTATTAGACAGGATTTATATAGCGCCAACAGTTTGCACAGCGCTTTTATCTGATCGTTTTTCTCAATTTACTTTGATCAATGAGCCCACAAAATATATTAACATGTTACTAAACCCACAACAGTAAAATCAGTCTGTATATGCAGTAAAGCATGCTTGTTATACTCCCTGTGAAACCTAAGGGGTTAATCCTGCACATTGTGTAAAAAGGCTGTTTGATCCTGTCTTCTGTGATTCTCCCCTTCTTCCAGAGTCTCTAATCCAACTCTTGACAGTACAGAGCCTTAGCAGGACTCTGAACATGCTCAGTTGGGTGTTTTGCTATTTATTTCTTAAGAGGGTGCATGTGGTCAGAACCAGGCCAATCAGCACTGTCCGGACAGAAGGTCAGTGGTCCTGCAGCCTCATAGGACAGTAAAAGTAGAAAGAAGAAAAAACTCCTCCTACAAGCTTTAACCGGACACTAATAGAAGTCACAAGACTGCTATACACTGCCAATGAGAAATGGTATCAGTTTATATTTACTAAAACAATTGCATTTCCATGTTCTGTGTACTGTGGAAGTCCAGATATAGTGAATGCAGGGTCCTGGGTTTAGTAACACTTTAAGTGCATGTAAACCCGAATAATGAACTTGGACATGGCCAGCAGAATGGTTGGTCTTTACATTGTAAAGATTTGAGAGTGGGAGTGGTTAAGTCGTATAGCAAAGGACAATTGGCAGGGCTGTCAGAAGTCTATAAAAATTCTGGGCCAGATTCTCAAAGGCGTTACGACGGCGCAACGCCATTTGCGCCGTCGTAAGTCCTAATCTGGCCCAGGGTATCTATGCGTCTGATTCTTAGAATCAGTTACGCATAGATACCCATTAGATCTGACAGGCGTAAGGCTCTTAATTTAAATACAAGCCGCCCCCTTTGAATTATGCGGCCTTACGCCGGGCCAATTACACTACGCGGACGTAAATTACAGAGCAAGTGCTTGGAGAATACGGCACTTGCTCCAGTAATTTGCGGCGACGTAGTGTAAATGGCTTACGCTACGCCGCCGCAGATTCTACAAGAATCTGGCCCTCTGTGTTTTCAGCTCGCAGCAGGGCTTAAAGTGATACTAAACACACAGGGGCCAGATTCACAGAAAAAGTACGCCGGAGTATCTGCTGATACTCTGGCGTACTTTCAAATTTGCCGCGTCGTATCTTTATTTTGAATTCTCAAACAAAGATACGACGGCATTTGGCTAAGATCCGACAGGCGTACGGCTTCGTACGCCTTCGGATCTTAGGATGCAATACTTAGACGCCTGCTGGGTGGAGTTTGCATCGTTTTCCGCGTCGGGTATGCTAATTAGCTGTTTACGGCGATCCACGAAGGTACGCTCGTTCGTCGCATTCTCTTACGTCGTCGCTAGTCGGCTTTTCCCGTCGAAAAGTTGCGATTGCTATTTAGGCGGTGTAAAAATAGACAGCCCATGTTAAAGTATGGCCGTCGTTCCCGCGTCGAATTTAAAAAGATTTTTTTTTTGCGTAAGACGTCCGGGAATAGCAAAGGACGTAACGCACGTCGCCGTTCAAAAAAATACATCGGTGCGACGTCATTTCACGCAAAGCACGGCGGGAAATTTCAAAACGGAGCATGCGCAGTACGTTCGGCGCGGGAACGCGCCTAATTTAAATGATACACGCCCCATTTGAATTAGGCGGGCTTGCGCCGGACAGCTTTACGCTACGCCGCCGCAAGTTTACAGGCAAGTGCTTTGTGAATCAAGCACTTGTGCTGAAAACTTGCGGCCGTGTAACGTAAATGACATACGTTACGCCGCCGCATTTGTACCTGAATCTGGCCCACACTATTTAATTAACAATTTTCCTTCGCTTTCTGTATGTGTATGATGGCACTGTAATTATTTTATAAAAAAATAATAAAAAACATCTAAGTACCTCTTTCCTAATTAATAAACAGCTGTCACATGAACCAAAACGTTCCCAAGCTGTCTGCAGGGCAATATAAGCAGGAGGAGCGTCTAGTTCCCCAGGCATGAACCCTCTGGCTGCACATGTATGAACCCGGCCTTAGAGTAAGGCTGCATTCACACCTGAGCGACAAAACGCCCGACGCCGGACGCTTCTGCCGCTAGAGGGGAGAATTTCCATTGCTGTCTATGGAGATGGTTCACATCTCATAGACGCCGAACGCCTGTCGCCTGAAAAAAGTCCCGGACCCTTTTTTTCAGGCGACATTGGCGTTTGCCCATTGACAGCAATGGGAAGACTTTGAAAAAAAAAAAATTGAAAGTTTCACACCCGCGGCAAAATACGCCGCTACCGCCGAACGCGGCTGTCGCTCAGGTGTGAATGCAGCCTTACAGGGGGATGAAGCCTCTATCAATCAGGATGTAATATCCCACCCCATTGTGTTTAGCTGGGTAGTGAGCATGGAGGAGGAGAGAGGGAGTCATTTACCACTGTGTACACGCCCACATGTGTGACTCTATAGTCACATTGGCTGCTCAGATGTTATAGGGGGAAAATGCACAGCATAGAAAAAACTGAATACTGAGCATGTGCAGAGCTGCCACCACTGCTCTGCATAATTCCTAGCTGAATTGGGGACATGGACAGAAGGTGGCGATAGAGAGCAGCAGGATCAACCAGTTTTTTTTCCAGAATACAGAAAACAAATCTCATAGTGACTGAGTGAATATGAACAGCATGTAATACACCATTTATTGATAGTTTTTTATGATGTGGGTTTAGTGACACTTTAAAATCTGAGTGCAAAATAAACAGGTTGTCTTCTGTACTTGCAGGGTCTATAGAGCTGTACAGGAAATGTGCATTTATTGCAGAGATGTATTCTTTTTTTTTTTTTTTTCTTTTGCCTTGATATACACTTTACATTTCCAGTGAAGCTTTTTAAGAATAATAAATTATTGTCACTCCAAGCTGGAAAACCCCTGTGACATGCTACAATAACAATATTTTTGGCGGCACATTCCTTTAAAGCTCGGTCGTGTTTGTCTAGCGCACGAGTTGCTACACATCACTTCCATTGCCGTACACGCCCATATTTCAAACAGCATTTAGGAATTAGAGGCAAGTCGGAACTAAAGCACCGAGATGGAAGTCTGCTGGGCGACGACTTGTTTTAATAAGCAGGAATCTCCTATGTCACAAAGAAAAACATGTGTATTACTTTTAAGGGAAATCTGACATTTATAACAAATCTTTACTTTTGTAGAGTCTCCAGTAGTATTGTGATTCATGGGAAAGCTATGACAAGCGTAATCTCTGGAGTAATAGAGAGATTCCCCGCGCATTACCGTGAAAGCAGAAAAGTAGCGAGTGAGATAGTGATAGGTTGCGCTCTGTGTTTATCTTAGTTCACTAATGATAACTGAAGAATAGACATTGACATTAAGCATTCCGAGTTTTTGTTATTTAGCCAAAACAAGCAAAATCTCCTGTTTATCCTGGGAAAAAAAGCACACATTTGCTACATTAATCAAGTTGTATGCTGAGATAATATTTTAGTTTTAATGACTTATTATTGAAAAGATTTTCATCATTAATATACTGTATGTAAGAAGAACTAAGGGCCAGATTCAGGTACAATTGCGTCCGTGTAACGTAAGCCGTTACACCGCCACAAGTTTTCAGTTTTAGTGCCCGATCCACAAAGCACTTACCTGGAAACTTGCGGTGGTGTATCGTAAACACGTCCGGCGCAAGGCGGTCCAAATCGAATGGGGCGGGTACCATTTAAATTAGGCGCGGTCCCGCGCCGGACCTACTGCGCATGCTCCGTTTCGAAATTCCCGCCGTGCTTTGCGCGAACTGACGCCATTTTTTCGATCGGCGACGTGCGTAGCGTACTTCCGTATTCCCGGACGTCTTACGCAAACGACGTGAAATTTTAAATTTCGATGCGGGAACGACGGCCATACTTTATACAGCAATACGTTTGCTGTGTAAAGTTAAGGCACCCAAAACGACGACTAACTTTGCGACGGGAAACTAGACTAGCGGCGACGTAGCGAACGCGAAAAACCGTCGTGGATCGCTGTAACTCCTAATTTGCATACCCGACGCTGGTTTACGACACAAACTCCCCCCAGCGGCGGCCGCGGTACTGCATCCTAAGATCCAACAGTGTAAAACAATTACACCTGTCGGATCTCAGGGATATCTATGCGTAACTGGTTCTATGAATCAGTCGCATAGATACTCTGAGAGATATGACGGAGTATCTGAGATACTCCGTCGTATCTGAGATACTCCGTCGTATCTCCGCTGTGAATCTGGCCCTAAAGCCCCATACACACTATGGGCCAGATCCACAAAGAAATTACGCCGGCGTATCTATTGATACGCCGCGTAATTTCTAAGATCCCCCGGCGTATCTTTGTTTTGTATCTACAAAACAAGATACGACTGAATGTGGGCTCGATCCGACTGGTGTACGTCTTAGTACGCCGTCGGATCTTAGGTGCGTATTTACGCTGGCCGCTAGGTGGCGCTTCCGCTGATTTCCGCGTAGAGAATATGCAAATGAGCTAGATACGGCGATCCACAAACGTACGTCCGGCCGGCGCATTTTTTTACGTCGTTTCCGTAAGGTTTTTTTCTGCGTAACGTTACCCCTGCTATATGAGGCGTAGCCAATGTTAAGTATGGACGTCGGGCCAGCGTAAGATTTTCCGTCGTGTACGTCGTTTGCGTAAAACGTTCGCGAATAGGGCTTTGCGTAGAATGACGTTCACTTCGAAAGCATTGGCTTGTTGCGGGTTAATTTGGAGCATGCGCACTGGGATACCCCCATGGACGGCGCATGCGCCGTTCAGAAAAAACATAATTTACGTCGGGTCAAGACGTATTAACATAAAAAACGCCCACAAGTTAGCCATTTGAATTGCGCGCCCTTACGCCGACACAGTTACACTACGCCGCCGTAACTTACGGCGCAAATTCTTTCAGGATACGGAAAATACGCTGAAAGTTATGGCGGCGTAGTGTATCTGAGATACGCTACGCCGGACGGAAAAATGCGCGGCGGTACGTGGATCTGGCCCTATCAGTTTCCTGCAGGTTTTCTATTTAGGTTTACCAAAACCATGTAGTGCAAGGGCCTGCCTGATTGCATACAAATTGAAACTCTTGAGGTTTGACCTCATATTAGATGGTTTTGGTAAACCTGAAGAGAAAAACCTGCAGGAAAACTGATAGGGCCGGATTCTCGTAGAGCCGCGCATCTTTCTGCCAGCGTAGCGCATCTCATATGCGCTACGCCGACGTAACATAGAGAAGCAAGAACAGTATTCACAAAGCACTCGCTCCCTACGTTGCGCCAACATAACGTAAATTATTCGGCGTAAGCCCGCCTAATTCAAAGTAGGTGGACGGTGGGTGTGATCCATTTAAATGAACCGTGACCCCATGCAAATGATGGTCCGAACGAACGGCGCATGCGCACGCATGCTCAGAATCACGTCGAAGATACTCCCTAAGATACGACAGTTCAATGCCTACGACGTGAACGTAACCTACGCCCAGCCCCATTCACGTACTACTACGTAAACAATGTAAAATACGACAGCTGTTCCGTCGTCCATACCTTTGCATGGGATGCGCCTCCTATAGGTGGAATAACTTTACGCCGGACGTACGCCTTATGTAAACGGCGTATATTACTGCGACGGGCGCAAGTACATTCATAAATCGGCGTATCTCGGTCATTTACATATTCGACGCGTAATTCAATGGAAGCGCCCCTTGCGGCCAGTGTAAATATGCGCCCAAGATACGACAGCGTAGGGAACTTATGTCGGTCGGACGAAGCCACATTACAGGTGTATCTTGTATTAAGAATTAGGCGCATAGATACGACGGCGCACATTGACACTTACGCGGCGTATCTGTAGATACGTCGGCGTAAGTGTTACCTGAATCCGGGCCATAGTGTGTATGGGGCTTAAGAGAATAAGAAGTATAAAGCTCTGTGAAACAGACAAAGATATTGTGATGGACCGTGGTACTCAAAGAGGAGTAAGTCCATCGTATAAGCTTCCCTTGACAGAATGATACAAGAATCTCGCTAGTCAGGACATAGTGTAGGATGGTGAAAAACATCGAAACTGTTTATTGAAAACTCCCAGAGAATTTATATACCACGCAAAATCGGATAAAAGCTTGGTCACATTTAACATAACTAAAGAACAGCCAAATTAAACTATGCTAATCCACCTCTAGCAACTAATAGCTGACAGTGATATAATTAACATGAGCTAATTAACTAGGTGACCAGACCATTCGGCACCTACAACCCTGAATACAAAGTACTGTACAATATACATTATTACAAGTATAAACACATAGATGAGAATCCAGACAGAAACAATAGGGGATCCAATTAACAATGGGAGGAAGACACTTAGGAAGCACACTATGGGAGAGACCTACTTACAATAAACACATTATGGCAGGCGACCCCAGTGCTTTGAGCTGATTACATTAACATCTACACTACAGTCATTGTCGTCTGGGTTGGTCCATCCCTGGCGACGTCATTTACGACGAAACGTACGTAGGAGTGGCCAGCAGTGCGTGTCACGTCATCGCGTTTGCGGAAGAGAGTTACACACACGGAGAACAGCTGACAGGACCCGATTGGATGCACACGCCGTGTTCTGTCTTTACATGCTATTGACATCAGCTTAACTGTAAGTGCAATCTATCTTATTAAAACCCCCCAAATCCACAGTACTTCACCATGGAGTGTTTTTATTTTGTTTCCTTCAATGTATGAGCCATTAAACTCTCATGTGCTGGGGACTGTTGCTGAGGATTTGACCTTCTTCTTTTTTCACCTGCTGGATCTAAGTCTGATTGAGAAGACTATTAACATCTCTGAGCCTTACTGACCGCTCTACTTATGGTCAGTGGATCTGGTAAGGAGACTACATTCATCACACGGGTGTTTCCTTTTGGTGGAAGAAAACCAATTTTATCTCCTCTCACTACTCACCATTTAATGGAGTTTATATGACCTTTTAGTACTTTATTATTGAGCAATTCACTATTTTGATTATTTCACTAAACCCTCCTGCTTTTTTCTAGCTATTTTACTGCTCCACCTCTTTGGTTACAATAAGCCAATAACATTCATCATCATTTTTATTTTACTTCCCCCACCCAATTCCATCAGCGATCTTTTCTCTCTATAATGTCAAATCTTTTCTCTCTATAATGTTGAATCTTTTCTCTCTATAATGTCGAATTTTTTCTCTCTATAATGTTGAATCTTTTCTCTCTATATTGTCGAATCTTTTCTCTCTATAATGTCGAATCTTTTCTCTCTATGTCGAATCTTTTCTCTCTATATTGTCAAATCTTTTCTCTCTGTAATGTCGAATCTTTTCTCTCTATTTCGAATCTTCTCTCTCTATGTAGAATAATCTTGGACTAATAGAGTTAAGGTTAGGCACATTCGACCACAGGTTTGATAGACACAGATTTTTATTGTCAGCATCACGTCGAATCTACCATCTATATCGAACTGTTGTTGCAACGAAAACGAAAATAAAGCATTTATTCATGTCGGATATTGATTGAACCCTATGGACTAAGACTGGCATTCCATTAAAGTTCATGTATGTGTATAGGCAGGTGCCCCAACACTTTTGACAATATAGTGTATATGGCACATACTGAAAGGAAGAAAATGTTAACGGTTTCCTTATAAAGAATAAGGGCCAGATTCACGTAGATCAGCGGATCTTTAGATCCGCTCGATCTACCTGATTTAAGATCCGCTCCCGCAAGTTTGCGAGGCAAGTGGGTTATTCACAAACCACTTACCTCCAAACTTGTGGCGGCGGATCGTAAAACCCCCGGCGGAATTCAAATTCCGCGGCTAGGGGGAGTGTACTATTTAAATCAGGCGCGTTCCCACGCCGATTTAAATGCTCAAAATTTCCCGGCGTGCATTGCTCCCACTGACGTCGCTAGGACGTCAGTGGTTTCGACGCTTACGTAAACGACGTCCATCCGTATTCGAGAACGACTTACGCAAACGACGTTCAAAAATTCAAATTCGACGCGGGAACGCCGGCTATACTTAACATTGGCTGCGCGTCATAGAAGCAGGGGTAAGTATACGCCGGGAAAGCCGCTATGGAAACGACGTAAGAACACTGCGTCGGGTCCGCGTACGTTCGTGAATTTGCGTATCTCGCTGATTTACATATTATTCAACGTAAATCAGCGGGAACGCCCCCGGCGCCATTTTCAAATTGAAAATAAGATCCGACAGTGTAACACAGTGTAACACTGTCGGATCTTAGCCATATCTATACGTATCTGATTCTATGAATCAGACGCATAGATAGGACCAGTGTAAGTCAGAGATACGACGGTGTATCAGGAGATACACCATCGTATCTCTTTGTGAATCTGGCCCTATATGTCAATCATTTCATAAATAGTCATGCACCGCTATTATATTTAACCACTTGTCCACGGCCTGCCGTCAAATGACGTCAGGAGGAAAACCCTCTTATTTTGGGCGGACGTCATATGACGTCGCGCCTTCACAAGCCACTAGGGGGCGCGCACGCGCTGCGTCACTGGGGACGTTAAAAAAATGGATATTTATTATAGCAAAAAGTTAAAAATATTGTGTTTTTTTCAAACTTGTCCCTATTCTTTTGTTTATAGCGCAAGAAATAAAAACCGCAGAGGTGATAAAATACCACCAAAAGAAAGCTCTATTTGTGGGGAAAAAATGATAAAAATGTCATTTAGGTACAGTGTTGCATGACTGCGCAATTGTCATTCAAAATGTGACAGCCAGAGAGGGGAAAACTGCCGCTCCAGGTGAGTGCACTATGCAATCAGTGTCCTCACAGAACCAAATGGGTGCCGGCAATGCACGAAGCAAGACTTGAAGAGAAAATATGGACAGCCGCACACCAAAAAAAACCTTAAAAAGGTGGCTTTTAATGGTAAAATGAGAAAAGGCACTACAAAACACAACAAGCAGTGGGGTATATAGCTGAGCTATGACTAAGCACTGAACCCCAGTGCGAAACGCGTCAGCTATATACCCCACTGCTTGCTGTGTTTTGTAGTGCCGTTTCTCCTTTTACCATTAAAGGCCACCTTTTTTTATTTTTTTTGGTGTGCGGCTGTCCATATTTTCTCTTCAAGTCTTGCAAAGTGTGACAGCGCTGAAAGCTGAAAAATGGCTCGGGCAGGAAGGGGGTGAAAGTACCCTGTATGGAAGTGGTTAAAGACTGAATACTTAGATTATAATACAAACCTTGTTGTGACTGTTCCTCTTTGAGCCCAACCCCCAAGCACTTTAACCGCTTGTGACCCGCGCTATAGTTAAATGACGGCTACAGCGCGGATCCCAAAATCCAAATGGACGTCAATTGACGTCCGCCCCTTTGCGCGTTCCCCGCGCGCGCTCCAGAGCGCGCAGCGGGGAAACTCTGTGTTGGCCGTGTCCCTTGGACACAGCCAATTACAGATCGCCGCGAACGGCCAATCAGAGTGGCCGTTTGCGATGCGATCTGTGCGGCCAATGAGAGATGATCTCATATGTAAACATATGAGATCATCTCTTATTGCCGTTTTACACAGAGACAGCGGTGCTGTCTCTGGAGAGGAGACCGATCTGTGTCCCTTGTACATAGGGACATAGATCGGTCACCCCCCCTCCACCTACAGTTAGAACACAATGCAGGGAATACATTTAACCCCTTCCTCACCCCCTAGTGTTAACCCCTTCAATGCCAGTCACATTTATACTGTAATTAGTGCATATTTATAGCACTGATCGCAGTATTAATGTGAATGGCGCCAAAAATGTGTCAAAAGTGTCAGATGTGTCCGCCATAACGTCGCAGTCCCAATAAAAATCGCAGATCGCCGCCATTTCTAGTAAAAACAAAAATAATAAAAAAATAATAATTCTGTCCCCTATTTTGTAGGCGCTATAACGTTTGCGCAAACCAGTCGCTTATTGCGTTTTTTTTTTTTTTTACCAAAAATATGTAGAAGAATACGTATCGGCCTAAACTGAGGAAAAAAAAATTGTTTTTGTTTTTTTAAATTGGGATATTTATTATAGCAACAAGTAAAAAATATTGTATTTTTTTCAAAATTTTCGCTCTTTTTTGTTTATAGCTCAAAAAATAAAAACCGCACAGGCGATCAAATACCACCAAAAGAAAGCTCTATTGGGGAAAAAAGGACGTCAATTTTGTTTGGGAGCCACGTCGCACGACCGCGCAATTGTTAGTTAAAGCGACGCAGTGCCGGAAGCTGAAATTTCACCTGGGCAGGAGGGGGGTATATGTGCCCAGTAAGCAAGTGGTTAAACAACTTCACTACAAATGTGAATTTTACGAATAATAATGGTGCAGTGCTGAGGTCAACATATCCTAGTTATTTAATTTTGAAGTCCTTTATTCAAAAAATAAAATAAAAATCATACTGATATTACATACATATTATATAAATTTGTCAGTATTGACAGCCATTAGCTATGGGAATTCAAAAATGTTTCCCATAAGAAACCAAGGCCAGGGGCCAAAGACAGAAGGTGTTACATTACCATTGTAGAGGTCATTCCCCCTCAAGAAAAATTTACATATTTTCCTGTATTTAGCACAGGGCCACAGGTGAGAACATAAACAGAAAGGTTACGGGTCACATTTTTATATCCTAAGATGTTAATTTATGGCTATGGGATCCTATTCTACTGTAAGTGCTGCTGGGGATATTTATCTTTTTGTGTCACGTTTTTTGACCTTTATTTTCTTGCATACAAATGATTATTCAGAGATCTGGATTATAACATAATAAGGATGCAAGTAAAAGCTATTTCTATTTGCTAGCCTGTGATGCTGACCCCCTGCTTTTTATACTTTTAGCCACTGTCATGAAAAAAGTTAAAGCATAACTCTAGCCAATCAGAGTTTGCTACCATAAGACAAACAGAGCAGAAAAAATTTATTGAATTACCAGAAAAAAATTAAAATAAAACCATAGCACTGTGAAGCTCTCTTAGAACAAAAGGTATTTACATGTCTAATGCCGCGTACACACGACCGTTGTTAATGTCATGGAAAAAAAAGTTTTTCTCAACGCAATTCTTGTCAAGCCTGCCTTGCATACACACGATCGTAAAAAAAATGCTTGAGCAAAGCGCGGTGACGTATAACACGTACGACGGCACTATAAAGGGGAAGTTCCATTCGATTGGCGACACCCTTTGGGCTGATTATGCAAATTTCCCTTATCATAACCTGTTTCTGAGCATGCACATTTTTTTTCCCGTCGTTAAAGCCTACACACGACTGTTTTTCACGACGTGAAAAAAAAAACACAACGTGAAAAACGTTGAGAAAACATAGAGCATGTTCTAAATTTTCACGTTGAGAAAAATGCTCTGGAGACTCGAGTCCGAGCGGCGCGTCAATCGCCTGTCTCGGAGGAAGCCGCGGACTGCAACTCCCAGAAGCCACAGCGTCGGCCGTCACCGCCGCCGTGGCTTCTGGGAGTTGAATTCCGCGACCTCCTCCAAGACAGGCGATTGACGCGCCGCTCGGACTCGAGTGAAGCCACAACAAGAAAAAAAATGTAAGTGGGCGGCCGCGGCTCCTCCTGGCGCTCCTAACAATACTACTGTCACTGTGAGTCCCGGCAGGCTAAATTAGCCGGGACTAGGTCCTATTTGACGGGACTGTCAAGTATGGAGACTGAAGGTGAATCCGGGTCACAGGCTGAGGGTCAAACACAGGAGGCAGGTACAAAGTCCATAAAACAAGCCAAGGTCGGGTCCAGGAGAAGATCAGAGTAAGTCAGGGTCGATCCGGGTCACAGCAGGTAATCAATCAATCAGGAAACAGGAACTCAGGTACAGGAAGCTGAAGACAAACCAGCAATTTCCTTTGGGCATCTGCTCAGCTTTATAGGCAGCCAGGAAGTCATGTGGAAGTCATGTGGTGCGTGTCATGTGACAGCCAGTCTGCAGCTGAAGGTTTCTTTGACAGCTCCCACTGACAAGTTTGCTGCCATCTAGTGTTCAGAATCCAATATGTTACTCGGACAGGGTTCCTTTAAAGTGGAGTTCCACCCATAAATATAACATTATATCAGTAGTTTTAAAAAAATGTCATTAGTCCTTTACGAAAACATATTTTTTTTTTAGATGCCTTCAAAGTGTTGTTGCTAGGCAGAATAGTTAATCTTCCCACTTCCTGCACCTAGGTGCTTAATGCTTCCTAACCTACACCACACAGACTCCTGGGAATGTAGTGGGTGTAACTTTCCAGGAGTCTGTGCACTCCCCAGTCTCAAAGAATCATGTGACTTGGACAGCACAGGTGCTAAAACCTGATCTGACACTGCTTGTGCAGCACCGAGCATGTGCTAGATCTGCCAGGCTGAAATCCAGGAAGTCATACAGTCTGGCTTCTTGATGCCCACACTTAAGATGGCCCCAGTCAATTTCTATTTTATAAAGTGTCTAAATGCTGTAACAACCTAACAAAACGGACCTTAGTTTACAGACTAACTTTACTAGAATACATTAAGCTTGTGTACTACAGGGGTATTTATATTTAAAAAGTGAAATTGTGGCCGGAACTCCGCTTTAAGTTAGTGCATTGTTGGTTTACTTCGATTTCCCTTCTAAACGTTTTTTTTCTTTGTCTGAATTTCTCACTTTCTGTTTCTCCTCAGTAAGCTTGCCCCCATCATCTGGCTGGGGGTTAGTCAGCCAGAACAGCTTACTAAGGAGGAACAGGAAGTGAGAAATTTAGACAAAGAAAACAAAGAAAAAAATAATTTAGACGGGAAAATCGAAGGAAAAGGTAAGTGAACCAACAATGCACTAGCTTAAAGGAACATATTTAGAAAATAAAAAACAAACCTTTACAACCCCTTTAACTACCTCTGGAAGAACCATGGGGTTCCACTGAATCCTGCTTTAGAATGGCTGCTCTTTGGGGGTAAACCTTTACTACTAATATAAATATTATTATTAATTTTATTTATATTATAATAATAATAATAATTAAATTACATTTTTTCAACCAGGTTGGCAACAATAAGCAAGAACGTTTTTTCCAACACAGCTCTCTTAGTTATTTATCCCCACCTATGTTTTTTGGAAGGAAGTCACTGATATATAAATTGTTGTACTTTTCCAATAGCTAAAATATGGCAATATTCTTAGGTAAATTCCAATCGTATTAGAGATCAATCATGTTTATTACTCATCATGTATTTGTCTTATACAAGTAATACCCGTGCTGAGATGCGTGGGATAGCATGCTACATTCCATACATGTAAGGGCTTAGCTACACTTTAATTGTCTATTGAACCCTGTAATTAATAAGCAAATAGGAGTCTCAAAGCTTCAGCACAGGCCATCCTAGTTTATTTGGCAATGTTGTTAGCCAAGTGCCTAAACACTTTAAGTTGTCTATAGTGGAAAAGAATGTAAGTTAGTTCCGATGTGCCATTAAATGTGAACTTAGGTTAATATTATGAAACATTTACCACAATACATTTTGTCATTTAATGTAATTAAGATTGGCCTTTCTTTCGCAATATTAATTGAAATTCACTAGCCATTATTTGATATAATTGGAAACAAATACAACTCTTTCTTCCTTGCAGCCATAACAACAGTATCAGTGTACAGAAAGGATTAAGTAAAAATGAGTTGTGCTGCGCTTTATAAATCTAAATAGCCATAAAATTCATTCACAATAAAGTGACAATGTGTTATATATTAGACAAATGTAGCTGTACTAATAAACAATGTGCAAATGTGCAAATAATCAAGTGACGACGTGCAAATATGCAAATAATCAGGTGACTTAGTGAAAATGAGTGCCACGTCCCTCAAGGCAATACTCAATCATATACGTGTGTGTATATATATATATATATATATATATATATATATATATATATATATCCAAACAGAAAGTGGGAGGAAATCCCTGCAAATGAAGGGAGTTCCCTCAGATCACCAGAACTAGTGTCCCCATTGGAAGATTTCCCCTCTATTACTTTTCTGGGAACAACCCAAAATTTTGGCTTTTCTTTTATTTTCACTTTCAATGATAACGGTAAACAGGACAAATAGAGAGGGTGAATTTCCTTAACCCCCTGGCGGTATTTCCGAGTCTCGCTCGGGGTGGAACTTCAGGACCAAAAAGCGGTAACCCCCGAGCCAGACTCTGGACCGCCTCGCAGAGTCCACAGGCACAGGTTACTTACCTTGTCCCTGGATCCTGCGATGCCACCCCGTTGTGTGATCGCTCGGTGTCCTCCTCGCTCGATTCACAGTGCCGAGTGCCGCCGAGCTCCATTCCCTGCGACGTTACGACGCACAGGGGCGGAGATCGGCGCCAAATTTAAAAAAGTAAACAAACACAATACATACAGTATACCATAATCTTATAGATTACAGTACTGTATGTAAAAAAATACACCCCCCCTTGTCCCTAGTGGTCTGCTTAGTGTCCTACATGCACTTTTATATAATAAAAACTGTTCTTTCTGCCTGGAAACTGGAGATTGTCCATAGCAACCAAAAAGTGTCCCTTTATGTCAAAAGTGGTTTTAGACCAGCTAAAAAACAGCGATAATAAATTAAAATCACTTGCAGAATTGAGCGATAGTGATTTGTGGGGAAATTCGTCATCAAAAAATGTAAAGTAATAATTTTTATTATTATTATATTATTTGTTATAATTATTTATATTTATTTATTGTATTATAATTTATGATTTTGTGTTTCAAATTTTATTATACCTGAGATGTCTACTAGACTCTGGTTTGGACAGATTTAAGTGAGTTATTTCTAAGAAATACAGGCCTACAATATAAAATGCCAAATTTCCATGCAAAATAATTGTACCGCTTTCAGCACCTAAAATCTGAATTAATCATACCGCCAGGGAGGTTAACAGGGTCACAGAAAGCAATAAAAATCTGACAGGTGTTCTACTCCCTCTCCACTTTTACCTTTAGTTACCGTATTTATCGGTGTATACCGCGCACTTTTTTGCCCTGAAAATCAGGGCAAAATCGTGGGTGCGCGGTATACACCGATACCCGCTTTCCCGCGCCGAGTTTTGAATACTGCGCCGGCATATACCGAGTGCAGTACAGTCGACGAAGAGGACACCCGAAGCCGCAGAAGGACGCCGGACCCGACGAAGAGGACACCCGAAGCCGCAGAAGGACGCCGGACCCGACGAAGAGGACACCCGAAGCCGCAGACGAACACCGGACCCGACGAGGCCGCCGATGGACGCCGCACAAGACACCAAAACTGTAAGTGTGTTGATTCTTCCTGAGCATCCCCGCCTTGTGCATTATCTACTACTGTCAATACCAGTTGAGCCAGTCCCCCTTACAATATATGTATGAAAAGCAAGTGGCTGCATACCATGTCAATTAAAGTCCATTTATTGCAACATCCCAATGGAAATCCAACAATAATCCAACACCGGATGGTAGCAGGTACAGAAGGTTGATGTGTTTCACAGAAGTATGCTGTGCTTATTAGTTTATGAATAAACACAGCTCTGCAGATGCTACAATGTATGTCATTTGAATGGAAACCTTATTTGAAAGTAAAGAAATTGCAATTGGAGCTTGTATGCTTTTTTAATACATTATCTACAGTGGATTATTGGGAGCACATAATTTGTACAGTCTTCTATTCTTGAACTTGGATACAAGAGGAGTGACTTATGCCGTGTACACACGACTGTTTTTCGGGATGTAAAAAATGACATTTTTTTTTAATGTCATTAAAAACGACCGTGTGTGGGCTCCAGAGCATTTTTCACGAAGTTAAAAATGGGCATTAAAAATTTAGAACATGCTCTAAATTTTCGCATAATTTTAATTGTTGTAATTTTTAACGTCGTAAAATATGGTCGTGTGTGGGCTTTAACCACGTGAAAAAAACACGCATGCTCAAAAGCAAGTTATGAGGCGGGAGAGCTCGTTCTGGTAAAACTACTGTTCGTAATGGAGATAGCACATTCATCACGCTGTAACAGACTGAAAATCGTGAATCGTCTCTCACCAAAGTTTTACTAACACGAAATCAGTAAAAGCAGCCCCAAGGGTGGCGCCATCCGAATGGTACTTCCCCTTTATAGTGCTGTCGTACGTGTTGTACGTCACCACGCTTTGCTAGAGCATTTTTTTTTCACGATCGTGTGTAGGCAAGGCAGGCTTAACAATAATCGGGTAGACCATTAAAAACGGTCGTGTGTACATGGCATTACCCTACAAGTATATATATATATATATATATATATATATATATATATATATATATATATATACACATACATACATACAGTATCTCACAAAAGTGTGTAAACCCCTTAAATTTTTGTAAATATTTTATTCTATCTTTTTATGTGACAATACTGAAGAAATTACACTTTGCTATAATGTAAATTAGTGAGTGTACAGCTTGTATAACAGCTGTCCCCTCAAAATAACTCAACACACAGCCATTAATGTCTAAACCGCTGGCAACAAAGTGAGTACACTCCTAAGTGAAAATGTCCAAATTGGGCCCAGTGTCAATATTTTGTGTGGCCACCATTATTTTCCAGTACTGCCTTAACCCTCTTGGGCATAGAGTTCACCAGAGCTTCACAGGTTGTCACTGGAGTCCTCTTCCACTCCTCCATGACGACATCACGGAGCTGGTTGATGTAAGAGACCTTGCGCTTCTCCACCTTCCATTTTAGGATGCCCTACAGATGCTCAATACGGTTTAGATCTGGAGAAATGCTTGGCCATCTATTTCCTAAGGACAACCTCTGGATATGACCCCGAGCAGGTGCACCCAACTTCTTTGGTCGACCATGGCGAGGCCTGTTCTGAGTGGAACCTGTTCTGTTAAAATGTTGTATTGCCTTTGCCACCGTGCTGCAGATCAGTTTCAGGGTCTTGGCAATCTTCTTTTTTTTTTCACAATCCAACATTTATTGAAAGCACAAAGAGAAATACAATGTAAGTACATCAGCAGAATATTTGGTGTTAATAAATCTGGTAACAAAGTTAACAAACATATTGAAAATTTACGTAATTGAATAGTTCAATATAATTGTGAGGTACAATTAAAGATGAGTAAGAAGTAGCAGGAGGAGAACGGTGGATAAAAAAGAAGGAGAAGGAGAGGGCGGGGTGAGAGGAGGGGGAGGAGGATGAGAAGAGGGAGGGGAAGGACAGGGAATACAGGGATGACTAAGGCCCCATACACACGATAGAATCCATCCGCTGAAAAATCCCAGCGAATGGGTTTCAGCGGATAGATCCTATGGTGTGTACACTCCAGCGGATCTGTTTCCGCGGATATTTATCCCCTGGGATGGATTTCCAGCGGATAAATATTTGATGACATGCTATCAAATCTATCCGCTGGAATCCATCCCAACGGATGGATCCGCTGGTCTGTACAGACTCACCGGATCCATCCGTCCGAAGGGATCCCCCGCATGCGTCGTAATGATTCGACGCATGCGTGGAATTCCTTATATGACAGCGTCGCGCACGTCGCCGCGTCATAATCGCGGCGAGGGTGCGACACGTCATCGCCAGAGGATTGCGGCGCGGATTTTGATTCGATGGCGAGTACACTCCATCGCATGGAAATCCGCGCAAATCCTCGAGAGGATTTATCCGCGGATACGGTCCGCTGGACCGTATCCGCGGATAAATCCTCTCGTGTGTATGGGGCCTAAGAGTTGAAGAACAGTACACAGTCATATCGGTCTAAGGCATCAATCATAGAATAGGCCAAAGTGATAAATTTTAAGTATATATCAAAGGCAGAAGATACAGTCAAACGAATAGGGACACATAATCATTTGAATAAGTGAAAGAGACCCAGGTTTGCCATGTTTCAATGAAGCTTGTGCTACATTCATTTTTCATTGCAATTAATTCCTCCATCTTGTAAATGTAACAGACTTTATCCAGCCAATCTCTGACAGTTGGAATACGATCAGTTTTCCAGTGTAGCGGATGCAATCTTCTTATAGCCTACCTAGGCCATCTTTATGTAGAGCAAAAAAAAAAATTTTCAGATCCTCAGGGAGTTCTTTGCCATGAGGTGCCATGTTGAATTTCCAGTGACCAGTATGAAAGAGTGAGAGCAATAACACCAAATTTAACACACCTTCTCCCCCATTCACACCTGAGACCTTGTAACACTAATGAGTCACATGACATCGGGGAGGAAAATGGCAATTGGGCCCAATTTAGAAATTTTCACTTAGGGGTGTACTCAATTTTGTTGCAAGCAGTTTAGACATTAATGGCTGTGTGTTGGAATTATTTTGAGGGGACAGCAAATTTACACTGTTATACAAGCTGTACACTCACTACATTGTAGCAAAGTGTAATTTCTTCAGTATTGTCACATGAAATTATATAATAAAATATTTACATATATGTGAGGGGTATATACAGTCTTCTTTTCTTTAAAATTTTAAGTATTACCTCCTTACTTATTTCATGGAAAGTCTTGATGGACGAGCCAACCAAAATACATACAGTGGCCCATATTCTGGCTAAATGTCCGCGGGCTGCGCGTAAGGCATTTACACTCCGCCGCCCCAACCTACAGGAGCAAGTGCTGTATTCCCCAAACACTTGCTCCGTAGTTTGGGGCGGCGGAGTGTAAATGCCCCGGAGTAGCCACGCGTATCTCCAAGGGGGCGGCTTCTATTCAAATTAAGCGCACCCCCAATTCTAAGTAACTGCGCATGCGCTGGGCTTAAAAAAAGCCCGGTGCGCATGCTCCAGTTCTCGGCGTAAAACGTCAATGACGCCGACGTGTGCGTCATTGACGTAAAGTCGTATTCAAGAACGACTTACGGAAACGACGTAGCCGACGGAAAAACACGACGCGGACCCGACGCCATCCGTAACATGGCCTACGTGGGACTTGCGGAAACTTACTCCTCATATAGCAGGAGTAAGTTTCCGCTTACGCAAACGACGTTAGCGACGGGTACGCGACGCGAAATCGTTCGGGAATCGGCGTAGCAGGCTCATTTGCATAAGCAAATGAGTCCTTCACGTACATGCCATCTAGCGGCGGGCGGCGTACTTACATTTAAGATCCGACAGTGTAAGTGACTTACACATGGCGGATCTTAAGTGTATCTATGCGAAAATGATTCTAAGAATCAGTCGCATAGATACACGGGCCAAAAAAGGGAGATACGATGGAGTATCCTGAGATGCTCCATCGTAACTTCTCTCAGAATATGGCCCAGTATGGTTATTTGACAAAAGGCAAACAAAAATGTATCTATTACAATGTATGATCCAACATGGGGGCTCTCACATAAACTAGAGTTAGGACCACATTCCTGCTTCTACATATATTTAGAAATGTTGTGCAATTTAAACCTCTGTTTTTAATGTAAAGTGTTAGTGTAATTTGTGTTTTTTTTTTAATGGATTACTGGTAAGTGTGCTTGGAATTACATTTTGTTTTGTTTACTCTGTGCAAAGCCCTTCTATGTGCACCATATGCCGTGTACACACGATCGGAGTTTCTGATGGAAAAAGTCAGACGGACATTTTCCATAGGAAATTCAAACCATGTGTGGCAATTTCTCCAATAGGGCATCTATTGGAGAAATTCCATCGTAATTCCGATTAATTCCATCGGAGTTTAAATATAGAACATGTTCTATTTTACTCCGATGGAATTCCGTCGGAATTACGATGTGCTTTTGGTCGAGCAAAAGACTGATCGTGTGTACAGTACGTGGTATTACTCTTACTTATTAGGGTGATGAGTTTACACACGCTATAAAGTCTCAAGGACTAGTAAAAGAAAAATAAACATCTTGGGCCTGATCCTCAAAAGGGATACGCCAGCGTATATACTGATACGCCGTCGTATCTACTGATACGCCGTCGTATCTACTGATACGCCGTCGTATCTACTGATACGCCGTCGTATCCCTGTTTCTATCTATGGAACTGATCCACAGAATCAGTTTCCAATAGATAGGGAGAAGATCCGACATGTGTAAGGGACTTACACTGTCGGATCTTAGGATGCAGTACCGCAGCCGCCGCTGGGGGCATTTCTCGTCGAAATGCCGCTTCGGGTATGCAAATTAGCACTTACGGAGATCCACAAAGCTTTTACGCTTAGTTTTTTCTCCGTAAGTATTAGTTTGCCGTCGCAATATTAGGGCTGCTTTTACAAGGCCTAAACTGTTTAGACCTTGTAAAAGTAGACCCTTCTATCCTGCGTCGCTGTCTTTTTTTTTTTTTTTTTCGCCGCAACTCGTTTTTTTTTTATGCCCGTCGCGATTCTCAAAACCTGGCGCAACGTAAAACCGCGCAAAGCGCGTCGGGGAAAATGACGTCGGGAGCATGTGCAGTACGTCCGGCGCGGGAGCGCACCTAATTTAAATGGGACTCGCCCCATTAAATTAGGAACGCCTTGCGCCGGCCGGATTTAACTTACACCGGAGAAAATTTCTAGGTAAGTGCTTTGTGGATCGGGCACTTAGGTAGAAATTTTCTGGCGGTGTAACTTAAATCCGAATATTTAAGTTACACCCGCTGGCTGTGGATCAGGCCCCTTATTTCTTGAGATGGCAAAGACCATTTCCATGTAGCTCCAGTTGTTACAAATGCTTTCTTGAACCTTGTGTTGTATTTTAAATTGTTTTGTTTCTGTTTCAGAACTGCATTGGGATATTTTGAGAGGTGACCCTTTACTCCCTTTTTGATAGAAGTACTACAAAGTTTAAAATAACTGCTGTCAAGAAAACTCAAGGTTGTATTTGGACTTAAAAGACATATGTTGACATCAGAAGGATGCCCATCATTCCTCTTCTGTTCACCTTACAGCCTTTGCCTTTGAACTTCCATCGTCTCCAGCCTCCTCTATAACAGTAAAAATACTAAATAAAAATGACACTGTATTTTTTTCTCCAATATCACCAGAAATATTTGTCTTTCAGTTATCAAGATGTTTAAGATGGAATCAAAAACATGTCAGCAATAGATTCTTCCTTGCATGTTTTAGGTTGGCCATGCATTTACATTTATTCCGAAATTAACGCTCACCAAACTTTGACTGAAAAATCGAAGATGTATCAGGAACCTGTACTCACCGAGACCGAGATGCTGAGGACGGTTCACCCTTGCGACCCTGCGCAGTCCACTCTCTGGAGTTGAGACAGAGGAGGGAAGGCACAAGGAGGCACCGGTGCCGGAAGCAGGTTGGTAGACTTGGTGCTTCTGAAGGTGGCTGAGCAGGCGTGGAAGACTGGAAGCAACTGGAGATCAGGCAGCTACTGGCAGGAGGCCCAGAAGAAACAAGCATAAGATAAAGGCAAGTCCGGGTCACAGGCCGTGGGTCAAGGGCTGGAGAAGGCAGAGGAAGTCCGTAGGTACAAGCCAAGGTCAAAGGGCAGGAGACAGCAGCAATCCAAGGTACGTTAGCCAAAAGGTCAGAGGTTCCGGGTGAGAGGAGAGTCGTCAGGAAGTCCGGGTCAAAACAAGGAGATATGGCAACAGGTAAACTCACTAAAGCTGATGACAAACCAGCAACCTGTTCAGGGAAGGCTGCTGGTTTAAATAGGAGTGTCTGGCCTCTGATTGGCCCCAGGGTTGCTGCATACGTGCACGTGCGCGCTTCCACGCACACGGCGCGCTGCCGTACCGCGCATGCGTGCGCGCAAACCACGCACAGGCATGCGCCGAAATGTCATTCTACTGGGCATGTGCGGGAATCTGTCAGAGGTGGAGCTAGTACCCTGACAAGATGCTGGGCAAAAAGAGTTGGCCAAGCAATGACCGTAGCCAATCAGCTGCAGTCAATGTTGGTGTATTCTGACAGCAATGGTGGCAGGCTGTCAAAATACAATAGTCGAGGAAAGTGGAAAAATAGAACTACACCTATAAGATTATCTTATTAGTATCACTATCTTAAAGTATTTATGTACACCCCAGAGGATATCACAGTCTCTTTGGCTTGTTAGTGTACTGTTAATGTAATGTTAAATTGAAAATGGTGTACTAAGGATCAGGGCTCACGGGGAGGTATCGCCATGATATATGCGTCTTTGCTTGCTCCCCCCCTTCAGAAGCAACCCTACATGTTAGCCAGGATGAGGTATCTGGATTGTGATATAGAACCACAGTCTTGGTACACTCGGCTTCAGGTCTCTTTTAAGGGAATCCTTAATGTGTCTTTAGTTGAAGCCAGTTTAAAGGTTTTATCTAGATGATACCTGGTCCCAGTGGCGGCTGGTGCTCAAACTAAAAAAAAAAAAAAAAAAGCCCATCAATTGCAGCCACTGTGCTATTAAATGCAGCCTCTGTGCCCATCAATTGCAGACACTGTGCCCATCAAGTGCCGCCACTGTGCCCATCAATTGCAGCCACTGTGCCCATTAAACGCAGCCACTGTGCCCATCAAATGCTGATACTGTGCCATCAAATGCTACCACTGTGCCCATTAAATGCTGGTGACGGGTAACAGACCCGAGCACCTGATTGGCAGAGAGGCAGTTTAGTGTTAGGAAAATGAATATTCATTCACTGTTCTAACACACCTGTGTATTGTGAGCGCTCGCAGGTCACTTTTTATGATGCCAATTAGAGCCTATGGATCTAATCTGTGTATGTTGTGTCACCGGTGCAAAAAAATATATATAATATTTGATAATTTACTAAATCTGCTGCAGTTATTATAAACACCTCCAAAGAGGTGAAGTGATATAAAAAATGTATGTTTGTATATGCAACATATATACTACTGCGCTGACCCTGTGCAAAATTTACGTATTGACACTGTGAATATAATACTCAAATCACGTGTATATAATAACACCAATGTGCTCAAAAAAATTTGTGACCCTCAGTATACAATCTCAGTAAATATGAGTGATGTGATATTCACATGCACAAATAAAGTCCAATATTTCAAAAAACTTCCAAGAATTGATGCCGTGTGTTCTTGACCCTTATTAGTGTCACCACCACCTCTTATATATTATGCGCTCATCAGATCAGGGTAGGATTATAGCATATAATCATATCCAGGTATGTACCTCCTCTGACTTTTAGCAATGGTACCGTTTAGCCTCCAATATTTGTATCAGACCCCACATGCAGGAAAAGAGCTTTTCACATCCACACCAGCTTCCAGTTGCTTTCCTTACTCCAAAAGAAAAAGCCTCATATGGTGTAGTATGTATGAAAAAGGGGCAGTTTATTTATAAACATTAAAACTGTTAAAAATGTGCACTCACATGTTGTAGTGCCTAACCGACACTAGTTTGTCCAGCGTTACTGCTCGATATCTCAATATCTCCTCCGCGTGCGTTCCACGCCTCTGTTGTTTTGCTGTTCAGTGTGCGGAAGTGCCGTGGAGGGGGCACATGACGTATTTCCGTCTGTGAAGAAAATTACCCATAGGCCTCTACGCGTTTCGCATGTACGCATGCGTCATCAGGAAGCTGATTCTAAAAAACAACGTTTTAGAGGGTCTAGAAAAAACGATGTTTTTTTCAACCGATCATTAAAACGGCCTTGCCTACACACATTCATGATAGCGTTATGCTTGAGTCCTTTGATTTTATGTTTTGCCAGCTACTTTTCATATCTTGTATTACCGAATGGTTTTAAACAAAAAGCATTACATTATTGGAGCATTTCTTTCTTACACATGCCACTATTGAGAGATTCATCTGATCCTGAACATTGGATATGATATACTTGCTGAATTAATCAATCGCAAATTGACCTCTGTCTAGGTTGTTGAGGCCTTTGACTCTGGTGTGTGTTTATTTGGATTCATGGTGGAGGTGGTGATAGGATTAAACACACCATGGAATTTGTGCGCTAATGCGTACAAAAAGGTTTTGGTGCAGTTCCGGACAATGTGTTTCTTTTTACAAAATAAACAGATAATTCGCCATGCTGTATAATGCCTTCCATTGACCCTTCCTAAAATAAAGAGCCGCATGACTATAAAACCCTACTTGATATAGTAAACTCTACATGGCTGCCTTGGAGGAACTGGAAAGGAAATTAACGAAGGTCCTAAGAAAACTTCAAAGTGCCAATTACTTTGCGGTTTCCAAGTAATCTGAATCTGGCTTTCTCCTTCACAAAGCTTAACGTTGTGAAGTGCAGCACATGGCATGTAGTTACCTGTACACAAAGGTTATTATGAAGGCAGTTTAGTCACAGCATTGCAATGGTTCATCTATTAAATGGTTATTACTGTGTTTTCTAGGCTCAAGTTTTAGTACAAGATGCAGCACGTTACTGTATGAGGACACAATGATTCTTTTACAAGCATGGCTAACTGCGATTGTGTAAATAGCATGATGTGCCCTCATGATGTGTGCAACGGGAGGACATTCATTAAACCTGTAAATACTTCTGTGGTTTCTCATTAACAGCCAATACTCAGACTGATAATGGACCATTTAGGTCTACTCCAATGTGATGTGTGGGGAAAAATTTCCTAACTTGCTTACCAAAGTCTACTTTGAAGTAAATAAGTGGTCCTAAGACACAACCCTTTGGGAAAGATAAACAGCAAGCAGGGTATGTGGGAGGAGCTAAGAAACCAAGAGTAACTGCAGAAATGTTTTCTACTTTTGAAAACACTGGAAAGGATTTATCCTGAGGATTTATATGTCCATTGGGGAAGCACTTCCTGTCCCATGAGACACAACAGGAAATAAAGGAAAATCTCACCAAAATGAGGACCTCACCTTAATATTTGTCATTGGAACAAGTGTCCTCATCAGAAGATAAGCTCTATACTCCTGTTCTGGTGACCACTGCAAAATTTTGGTTTCCTCAGTGTTCTGTCCCACTTATTTGTGTTTTTCTGTGTTGTATTGAACTGTATCAGAGTGCCTTTGTTTGATGTATGCTGTCATCTGGTGGCAAATTTGGACCACTACTACTTATATGATTTGGCTTCACCCTCTGTCCTCCCCTCCTGTTTAGTGTTACAGTTTAACCTCGGATTACGAGCATAATCTGTTCCAGGACAATGCTCGTAATCCAAATAACTCACATATCAAAGCGAGTTTCCCCATTGAAGTCAATGGAAACAAAAAAAAAATAGTTCTGCATTGACTACAATGGGATGCAATACCGCATGCGGCCAGAGGTGGGGAGGTGCCGGAGAGCCTTGAAAACGGCCGGAAAGGTCAGAGCAAACGTCGGCTGACCTCGGCAAATGTCAGAAAGGCTCAAAAACAGAGTATTTCCATGTGTTTCTGAGCATTGCCGAACGGCGCCTATCTGCTGCGATCGTCACTGCTTGCCTCCGGTGCCCCCGCACCTCAGGCCAAATGCGGAACTGCAGGCCCTATTAGGTTGAATTCTGTTCATCTTGTGAGTCAACACTCACAAACCGAGTCAGAATTAAAAAAAAAAGTTGCTCGCAAATCAAAATGCTTGCTAACCGCGTTACTCTTGAACCGAGGTTCCACTGTAGTTCGGTCCTTGCATGACCCTCCCTGTTTCTTCCATGCTCCAGTAGTCAGTATTAGTTCTATGTAGTAAAATCATTGTCTTCTTATACTTCAAAGACTGCAAAAAAACATAGCTCCCTGATATAAGGGACTGTCCCTGATTTGGAGGAATGTCCCTCTGTCCCTCATTCTCCTCATTTGTCCCTCATTTTTGGTCTGATCTATATAGATGTATATAAAATGCACTTTTTATTTTATTTTCAAAAAGTGCTTTCCAGTGCTAAACCTTTCATCTGATTTCTAAATAGCTGCATTTGTAAATCCCAAAAGCCAATATAAAGGAATAGTAGTGGTAAAAAAAGCACTAGTGGGTTTAATCACTCTTGTTTTTTGTACAATTCTCCTTTAAGGGGTGTGGTAAGAGGTGTGTCCTATGCCTGCATACTTTTGTTGATAGGTGTCCCTCATTCCCATCTCAAAAAGTTGGAAGGTATGCAAAAAGATCCTCTGTACTCTAAAGCAGTGGTCTCCAAACTGCGGCCCTTGCCTTTATCTGGCCCTTGGGGCACTATCCCTCCCACTGATACGAGACACTATTCTGCCATCTGACACCAACAATGGAGCACCATTTCTCCCACTGACACTATTCCTCCCTATGATACCAGCAATGGGGCACTATTCCTCCCCCTAATACCAGATGTTTACTAACAATGATGCCAGGAAAATTTCCACTCCTGCTGGCCAAAGTCCGAACCTCCAAGAGTCTGAAGGACAATAAACCGGCCCTTTGTTTAGAATGTTTGGAGACCCCTGCTCTAAAGTATCATTGCGCTGGATTCAACTTCTGGGTCTTTTAAAAAAATTAATCTGCCTATGGATGGTTCCAAATCATCAGGTGACCATACTGCCTGGACAGGCTGGGTCTAAGAAAGGTATAGTAACGCATAATGTGGCATGGACACAGAACACTCATCACTTTTCCTCAGGGTGACAATAGTTCCTGGCTTATATAATGATGTCATATACTCACCAGCCACTTTATTAGGTACACCTTGCTAGTACTGGGTTGAGCCCCCTTTTGCCTTCAGAACTGCCCTAACTCTTCTTGGCATAGAGTCAACAAGGTGTTGGAAACATTCCTCAGAGATTATGGTCCATATAAACATGATAGCATCACGTAGTTGCTGCAGATTTGTCGGCTGTACGTCCATGACGTGAATCTCCCCTTCCAACACATCCCAAAGGTGCTCTATTGGATGAGATCTGGTGACTGTGGAGGCCATTGGAGTACAGTGACCTCATTATCATATTCAGGAAACCAGTGGTGAGATGTTTTGAGCTTTGTGACATGGTGCGTTATCCTGCTGGAAGGAGCCATCAGAAGATGGGTACACTGTAGTCATAAAGGGATGGACATGGTCAGGAACAATACTTAGGTAGGTTGTGGCATATAAACGATGCTCAATTGGTACTAAGGAGCCCCATGTGCTAAGAAAATATCCCCCACACCATTACACCACCAGCCTGCACCATTGATACAAGGCAGGATGGATCCATGCTTTCATGTTGTTTACGCCAAATTCTGACCCTATCACAGCAGAAATCGAGACTCTTTAGAGCAGGCAATGTTATTGGACAGGCAGTACCATCACCAAACGTGACCCATGCAGGTGAATTGGGCCATACCACAATCCCAATCCATGATGAGGAGCAGTATTTCAATAGAAAATCACAGTTTTGCTAAAAAAAAAAATGTCTATTCACGAGGTGTCAGGATCCAAAGCGTATTGCTTTTCAGAGGGAGAGTACAGTTTGCCACACAAGTGAACAAACTACAAAAGCATTTTAGTAAAAAAAAAAAAAATTCCTCTAGTGTTTGTTCCGTAATACACTTAAATTAGAACTGAAAGACTCTTTGAAGGTTTTAATAAATCATTTTACTTGCACATAGTCCATTCATCTCTCCCTGTAGATAGAACTGAAACTCTACAGTCATCATCTCATAAATTGCTTATGCCTCTAGTCTAATAATATCTCCAATGTACGTCATTTTATTGATATATTGTATTTTCTTACTCAGCTATTTTGGGTTCCTTTTCAGAGTTGGGATCATATTACAAAATGTAACTGCATCTATGTAACAGAGAAAAAGTACACTGAAAAGAATGATAAGAATTGGAAACATCATCATTATGTAAAGATGACCAATACACAAAGATTAACAGGATATGTTGCAGAGGATCCATACTCAAAAAGACCAACTTTGATATCTACTACTATCTAAGGAATATGTATACAGGTTCTCTAAAGCTAAACCGTTCTCCACCCTATCTTGCCGCCGTACACTGCCATTCACATTAGATTTAAGGCTCATTCACACAGGTGGCAGGCTCTACCACTCCTCTGGAAAGTGATTCTTGGTGGTGGATCCTTGGTGGATTGCTTTTTCAGAGGCAGTTTAGAGACAGTTTTATCACCCCCTGGCTGCACATATGAACTTAGCCTTAAAGCATCTCACTGCAATTGCTGATATCACTACTAATCTGCTCTCGTTGTCCTTGCTGGAGAGGAAGCCATACTTGAAATCCTTCAATGAAAGCACCTCCCTTCTTCTGCTTTATTCATTCTATGGATGTGCTTTTTTCACTTTTTCTTCTGCTTCTTGATCATTACCCCATTAGTCATAATCTTATCTCCAGTCTACGGGTCTGAGCGGACAATGGTACCACTGCAGCACTGAAGATCAAAGCAATGTTATTATACCTGTCCAAATTCTCCTACCATGGGCTACATAAAACTTCCCCTTATGTTATAGTGAAGAGGAAAAAGGGGGTGATTTGTAGTTTAACGGGGAAGAACTCAAGCAAGGCTGTTAACCTTACTTGGGATTTGTATGCAGGTCTATCTAGTGGTCATAAAACAATTTTCTGGTTGAGGTAGTTCAGATAAAAACAGCATCAGTGCCAATAGATAGAGCTGGAAACAAACATATTAGACATGTAGCACCCTCTAGTGTGCTACTAGTGTGAGTGCAGGGAAATTTATGTTGGGTCATGCTTAAACCTGTGAGCCTTAATTGGGTCATGGGTTTACTTCAGGTCAGGGCTGGGTGACTTATGCAGTCAACTCTCTGATACCGCCCCTTGGTTCTGAAAAGTTGGAGAACGTTCTGGAAGCTGGAGGCTAGGAGGTTTGGTTGTCCTGGATACTCAGGGGGGCTTGGCCAATCCCCAGGAGGTGGGTTGGCAGGGTGGTTGGGCCAGCCTTTAAGTATGGATGAGTCATGCTGGTAGGGAGATTCTGGTGGAAGATGGAGTGCTGAGGGGACTGTCAGTGGCCCTTGAGGCAAACCCCCTAGTCTGCGGGGGGTGCTCTGCCTCGGGCTGGGGCTCAGGCTGGCCTAGGGGGATCCTGACAACACAATAAGTTTGGAGGGAGTCTTCACAGAGAGGCAGAGGGATCAAGGAGGACAGTGGGAGTACTACAGCATGGTTAGGGACATACTGTACAAGGAGAGAGACTTCCACACATACTGTAGCAGGTCTCTCTGAAAGATAGCTGTGTGCTTAAATCTTCCCTAACCTTGCTCTGGGAGATCTCTAGAGCAGTTGGGTAGACTGGTGAAGAGTCAGTCGAGTAGACTGGTGAAGAAGCAGCCAGATGAGCTGGCATTTCCTGCAGTGGGTAGAGTTGGGATCAGTGTCTACAAGGTAGTTGGAGGTACTCCAGGATGCTGTTCACGACACTTTGTGCTACTTCCAAAAAAAGGGGACTGAGCGCTCCTAGTCCATAAGGGGCTGTTGCATATTTTCATTTAAAGACTGTCAGTGGTCAGGAGTGAAGAAGCAAATCAGAAGTTGTACATAGGGAGGAAGTTGTCCCTGTTTTTTGTTGCTATCAAGTTGGGATTTCCATAATTCCTATTACCCATCCAAGTTTTAACCCCTGATAAAAAATATAAAAGCCCAAAGACGGCTCCTTATGTCTGGATGAAAGCTGGAAAAGGATATCTACTTGGCTGTGTAGAAGTGGAGAACCTAGTCATCTGCGAACCCTATGGGGGTATTTTCTTAATGTTTATATATAAGTAAACCCCTAACTATTCATCTTTTCATTGATTTTCATCAATAGTTTTATCTCATGTTACTGGAGAGTTTAGAATAATTTGTGCTCCAAGGTCCATGTCATATGGATGAGTTTTGATGCTCTAACAGTCCAAAATAAAACTGTATTATGTTCTTTCCTATGTCAGAGTAAGAAAATGCTAAAGTAGGTAAAAAAAAGTCACGTGGATTGTAGGGGAGACACAGGTACCTAACGCTGGCTATACACCAGTGAAATTTTGTTCAAACGATTATGTAAATTTTAGAAAAAATGTTCATCAGCACATTCAATACTACCAATATAAACTCAACAAATTTCAAATTAAGACACTTTGATTTTTTTTGGTTTGTTATGCTAATATCTTTAACCCTCTTTTTCATTTCAGGATGCACATGTGCATTACAAAATGTCAGATTTTTGGTTACTTGTAAAATCCTTTTTTTGGTACACCATGCACTCAGCATCTTCATGTTCATAACATCAGGGTTATGCTAGCACCTTCACATGATTGGAGATTGGCAAAAAAAGGAAAGACATAAAGTCAGATATAACCTTTCTCCATTAGGCCAGCCAGGCTCCAATTTTTGTAGCAAGCCATGAACCACCAGCAAGAGTGATGGGATCTATGTGTCCAATGATGTCCTCAAAGATAAGGATTTTAGGATTTTACAGATAACCAAATATCTAACTTTCTTTTTCATACATCCCGGGACACAGAGCATCTTCATATTTATGACAGGGATATCTCAAAGCAATAAAAGTAGGGGAAGGTACACAGCAATTAACTACCAACCACCATTCCTAAAAAGGTAATAACCTCACAAAGCAGGGGGAGGATGGGTTGTCCCCTTTGAGTGTCAGCTCTTCACCTCCCAATTTTAGGGTGATCTCACTCGATACTGACTTACCACCCTTTAATAATTGCTGGTTTGCTATTGGGTAAGGGTGCCCGATTGATAACACTCTACTTGACAAGTTGATATATGAGGGTTTATGCTCTCCTATGAAAATGGGTTCTAAGATAAATCACAGTATACCGCATTGCTTGTGTGAAATAATATTATATATAATAATTTTGTATTCTATTTTCATGAATACATTTTGCTGAACATGCTGCATGCTGATTTGTTTAATAAAAATGTTTCTGTTAAAAAAAAATAACCTCACAAAGCAGCTTGAAAGGCATGGTGATTGAAAGAAGAATCCTCAGCAGCACGAACATCCACTTGATAAAATTTAGTAAAGGTATGACCCAAAGCCCAGGTAGAAGCTTTACAAAGCTAAGCTACCGAAGCCTGATGATGAATAATACAGGAAGTCCCAACACTCCTAGTAGAATAAGCTTTCAGAAAAGGTGGAATCTCACCGATTTAAGACATAAGCCTGAGAATTCAACATTTCCGGATCCATCAGAAAAAAATAGAGAACCTGCTCTCTATTTTCCCATTGGGATTCCTGGCAGAGTGTTTCCTGCCGAGAAAACCTGTTGTCTGTATGCTTACCTGAAAGGGAAAGAAACCATGCATGCTCGATTACAATTTGACACATACGCGGTAGCAAAGAACGTAATTTAGCCGGCTCATCGTAGTCTTTGACATCACCGCATTCTTGCTATTCAAAAGAACGGCGGGTCTTTTGTGAAGCCGTGTATGTATGGCTTTTCAAGGCAAGCTTGGCAGGAATCCCATCGGGAAAACTGGCGGTTTTCAAACAGACGGGATTCCTGGCCGTGTGTACAGGGCTTTAGGCAAAAAGGATGGCTGGGGGGCCACAAAACCACCTTGTTCCAATAGCGTATAAGAAACAGCTCCTTACAAAAAAGCAGCCAATTCTGAATCTCTGCAAGCCAAAGTATTCATAACCAGAAAGAGATCCTTCATATCAGAAGGACTAAAGGAACATTTCCAAAAACGTTCAAATGGAGATTTCAGCAAAACAGAAAGTACCAGGTTAACTGGTAGAACAATATGTGTAACACCTTGAATAAAATCTCACACCAAAGAATTGGAGCAATTAGTTTCCAAAACTTGACCTTTGACCGTACTCAATGCTAGATTATGATCTACTCCTGAGTGAAGGAAGGCCATACTCAAGGCCAGCCTTTGACCGTACTCAAGGCCTGCCTCTGATCTACTCCATATTGAAGGAAGGCCAGACACATGTGCAAAAAATTGGAACATGTGCTAACGAGGAGGGTTTATATCTGGGAGGAAACTTTCTGTCCTTCCTTTGCTGCCAGTGTCCAATCATTTGAAGGTGCCAGGATAACCCTGTCATTATGAATATGAAGATGCTCTGTGTCCCTGGGTGTATGATTTTTCCCAAACTAAAACCACATTCACAGTTAGAATTTTGTTTGTTCTTCCTAGATTTCCATGATCATTATAGTCTAAAAATGTTGTCAATTTGAGCCCCATTAACTATTCAAAATTTGAATTACCATTCCCAAAACCAATTTTTTCAAACAACATTCTACTGGTGTATGGCCACAAATACACTATATAGCTGTTCACTTAACATATTCTTTACTGAACTTTGGTTTTACCTGGAGTTCTTCTATGTTTATCTTGTGTTTCACTTTCAAACGGCTCCATCAGGAAATACAATAGTGTTTCTGTCGAGTTGTTTGATGAAAATGATTATTATATAAAAGGAGCAGTGTGTGTAGGATGTGGATTGGGATGCTGTCCCATCATGTTTGGTACAAGAGTGCAGTTTTGGCTAATACATGGGGGATAAAGTGCTTTTCCAACACGTTACTTAATAAAATAATAGAAAGTCATGAAGAGCTAATGCAAAGACCTTTCAGAAACATGTTGTGACAAAAACTCAAGGAAGGAATTTAGTGAATAAAAACCTTAGATTGTGTTCACATCTCGTCCACAATGGGTGAAAACGTCATTCTCAGCAATGAGAACTCTGTACGCTAGGAGATTGTAAATGAAAAAAAAAAAAATCCTGTTAATAAAACTAGCTATAGAGTATATACAGGGGGAATTTAACATTCATTTGGCGAATCCTGTTGGGTTCATTGTTGTCAATCAAATGTCAATTCAAATGTGTTACTAAGTATAATTAAAAGCATTTTTTTAGCTTTGGATAGAGTGGAGAGGGATCAGAATGCCTGGCAAGTTTTTATTGTCCCCTGTGACCCCATCAGGGAGATTCACCTTCTCTATTTGTCCTATTTAGCATTATTACTGAAGAGAATACAGAATTTGGGATTTTCACCAGAACATCAATTGAAGCAAAATCTTCCAAAAACACTAACTCTGGTGACCCTGGTGACAACCAGGAATTCTCTCACTTTGGAAGATTTTTCTTACTTCCTGTTTTGGCTATGGGGCAGGAAGTACAATTTCCCCAATAAAACACAGATGACAAAAAAAAAACGTAAAAAAAACCTTTAGGGCCAGATCCACAACCAGCGGGCGCAACGTAACTTTTGTGATTTAAGTTACACCGCCGCAAATTACACAAGTTAGTGCCCGATCCACAAAGCACTTACCTGGAAATTTGCAGCGGTGTAACTTAAATCCGTCCGGCGCAAGGCGGGCCAATTCAAATGGGGCGAGTCCCATTTAAATTAGGCGCGCTCCCACGCCAGACGTACTGCGCATGCTCCCGACGCTATTTTCCCGACGTGCTTCGCGCAAAGTTACGAGTTTTGTGAATCGCGACGTGTAAGAAAGAGTTGCGGCGGGAAATTTTTTTTTAAAAAAAATTTGATAGCGACGCGGGAAAGACGGGTATACTTTTACATGGTGTACTAACTTTACACTTTGTAAAAGTAGCCCTATCTTTGCGACGGCAAACTAACACTTACGGCGACTTAACGAAGGGAAAAAGCTTTGTGGATCTCCGTAAGTGCTAATTTGCATACCTGACGCTGGATTACGACGAGAAATGCCCCCAGCGGCGGCCGCGGTACTGCATCCTAAGATCCGACAGTGTAAGTCCATTACACATGTCGGATCTTAGGACTAGCTATGCGTAACTGATTCTATGAATCAGCCGCATAGTTAGAAACAGGGATACGACGGCGTATCAGCAGATACGCCGTCGTATCCCTTTTGTGGATCTGGCCCTTAGTTCCTCTTTTGCGAATATAAGCAGTATATTGATGCAATGCATTTTTTGAGCATTCAGTCCTAAAAGGAAATACCTTAACCACTTGACCACCAGGCACGTAAACCCCCTTAATGACCAGACCAATTTTCAGCTTTCGGTGCTCTCACATTTTGAATGACTCAGTCATACAACACTGTAACCAAATGAAATTTTTGTCCTTTTTTCCCCCACAAATAGAGCTTTCTTTTGGTGGTATTTGATCACCTCTGCGGTTTTTATTAATTTTTCTTCATTTCTATTATAAAATTTTGCAAAAAAATAAATTTCTCGTCATGAAAAACGGTTGTGTGTACCGGCTTAAGTCTTTACCATTGGGAGCAGCCATTTATTTTTTGTTTAGCATGCCTATGACTATATATAGAAGCATGTGAAAATGATTCAGTTTGACACATAATAGCAATACTTTCTGAATATCCTGTTGGCTTCTCAAGAACAGTACATTCGTGCACCCAGTCCATCAAAGCTGAGCTGCCAAAGATCCCGTGTAGCAAAAAAAAAAGAGGAAATTCTTATCCCTCATGTCCAGCGGTTGGAGTTGATTGTGAGCCCTTCATGGTTTTGTTTATAAGGAATGCAAGCTTGAAAGTGTTTTTGGAGGATTCTTGAGGATTCCAGGAGACTGATTGCCAGTTAGCACACATGTGTTTCCTGACTTTTTGTTTTGCAGGAGGGAAGTGCGCTGATCGGGGAGATATTATTGAAGGCGGCAATCCCTGGCCACACACTTATTCTCAGGCCGAGCCTTCATAATAAAACAATGCTGTTCTGGTATCGCAAAATGTCATCGGGCAATATTGATAACGCCAATGTGGAGAAGTTCAAAGGTCAGCTTGTACGGGATAATGAACCTGTAATACAATGTAACATATTAAGGAGATTCTGTAGCCACTTTGGCTAAATCAGCTTCCTGTATTGTTGCGTTATTTTAATGGGCATAATAAAGTTTTTTTTTCTTCCATTTTTGTTTAGAAGTCATTTCCTGGAAGTTTAATTAACTCTGGTCTGTAGTACTAAATGTTCTAGACTAGAGGGAAAGATTTTAGCAGAGATTCTGTATAAGAGGACAGATGTGTGAAAATAATTATTACAATAATAAATATACTGTTAGGAATATCACAGTGGTTCTATCAAAACAGGAAAGGTTGAAGTATTTGACTAGGGGGGAAAGAATAAGTTTTTATGTTGTTCAAAAGTATTTAAAGCAGAATAAAATATGGAAAAAAAATGACTCCCACTATGTATTAGTTATACGTGTGCACATACGGGGTGTCCCTGTGAACACCCTAAACCGTTGTTGGCAACCAGTCGATCGTGATCTACCTATCAGTTGCGGGCATGTGACAGGTAGACCACAATCCTTCCTTGCCGACCCCCAGAACCTGGACAGGAGGGGTGGAAGGGAGGATTTATTGGAACCGTTCAATATTTTCATCCTGCAGCGGCTGAAAGTAGGCTTCTCCTCCTCTCCCTCCTGCTGGCATTCAGCTGCCACAGGAGGAGAATACAGAGGGACAGTACCAGTATATGGCGCCCCCGCTTTCCCTCCTGTCCCTGTTCCTCTTCTTTCTGCTGCCTGGCCCCACCATGTGCTCCCCTGCCCCCTCCCACTCTCCCCGCAGCACTGCTGGAATTTCCTCCTCTACTCCCGGCTGCTATGGGGGATTGTTTCAGGATGGGGACCAGGGAGGGGACCAGTAAACATGTAATTTACTGGCCCCCCTTTTTTTTCGAATGAACACAGTACCGATCGCTCCTGTGTCTATTTAGAATTGAAGCATAGTGAACTGAGTTTACTTTGCTTCAGTTTGTTAGTAAACCGAAAGCCGCTTAGCACAGAGCACTTCCCATTCATTCACTGCCCAGTGCAGCTGATGAGACCAAAATGGCAGAAAACTAACACTGCACATCACTCTGAACACATCATCCCCACCGTGAAACATGGTGGTGGCAGCATCAGGTGGAAAATTTCAAGGGGTATGAATACTTTTTAAAGGCACTGTAAATAAATAGGTGAAAAACCAAATCAAAATAAGGGAGAAAGGCTGGTGCCATGGAAGTTGGCTAAAACATGTTTTATTATAGCATGTGAACAACAGTCAAAAAAGCAAACGCGTTTGGTCATCAGGCCTTAATCATGGCCTGATGGCCAAAACGCATTGGATTTTGTTCACATGCTATAATAAAACAATGTTTTAGCCTACTTCCATGGCATCATCCATTCTCCCTTTTTTGCATAGATTTGCATGAAGGTTTAAAGAGACTTCACAGGCAGAGTGCTGTGTTTTTGAGGCTCATTAGGCATTGCACAGGAGGTAATAGCTCAGATGCTACTGTTTCAACCAAATTAAAATGCATACTAGGCCCTTCAGGTCTGGTATGTAAAGGGGCCCTTCAGGTCTGGTATGGATTTTAAGGGGAACCCCACAACAAAATGTAAAAAAAACGGCATGGGGTCCTCCCCCAGAATCCATACCAGACCCTTATCTGAGCATGCAGCCTTGTAGGCCAGGAAGGGGGGGGGGAAGTGAGTGCCCCCCAAACCATACTAAGTCACATGCCTTCAAAAATGGGGGGGTGCTGTGGGGCAGGGGAAGCCTCTACATGCTTTGCGCCGAGGCAGCCCTCATCATTCAGAGTTCATTGACAGGTGTATTTCACTTAGAGTCTACCTCCTTCAGAACTGCATGTGACTTACTTCTGACCCGCATCTGACCTTCTTCAAATAGGTTTAGCATTTACATTTTTTACTGACAAAACATGGACAATTTACTGACAGAGCACTTTTTTTTACTGGCAACCTGAGAAATTAGAGAACTCCTATTGAAAACTAACACAGTGAATATTTGAACAGTATAAACATGACATGGAAACACTGACAATACCTATAACAAAGTATTTATTTTTTTGCTTTACATATCAGCCCCTGATATTTACTGGCAGTTGTAAAAAAATCACAGATTTTTACAAACTGTCAGTAAATTTAATGGCGGTTGGCAACCCTGACATAGACTTGTATAGGGATTCTAAACCAGCAGGAAGAGAACTGATTGGCAGCATCCACTGATCGAAGAAAATTTTCCTACATGTCTCTTTGACAGAAATCGATCGATTCATTTTTTGCATTGGTTAAGAGTGGCTATAACTCTACAGCAGTGGTTCTCAACCTTTTAGTGCCATGACCCCTTGATAAAATTTACCAAGTTGTAGGGACCCCAACCTTATTTTCGTAGTGTGGGTTGTCGGCACCCAAGGCAAGTAATTTGCGCCCCTAACTCACAGACATTTAGCGCTCCATAAATGCCTTCCACTCGTACAGTATTAAAACCCATTATGGTATATTTTAGGATGTACTACTCTTTCTCTTTGTTCTTCTGTCTTTCCCTTTTATTTCTCTCTATCCAAATTTCTTGCTTTTTTCACCCCCATCCCTCTCTCTAGCCATCTTTCTTGTTCTTTCTCTTATTCTTTCTCTCCCTTTTTCTTTGTTTCATCTCCTCTTTTCCTCTCCCTTCCATGTATTCTCTATTTTTATTCTTTCTCTTATTCCTTGGTGGGTGGGGGGAATGGGAAGAGTGGCAGTGCTGGCGGGGAGTAGGGATGTGTGGCAGTATTGGGGGGAGTCCTGATCAGCCAACTGAGGTACTCTTGATCAAGGTCCTCTACGGACCTGAGAACTGTAGTGGGGACTTTTAATGGCTATAATCCCATGTTACTCAATCCCATGTTACTCACATTAATAACTGTGTCTCTGACTTTGTGGTGTCTTGCAGCAGTGACACCTATCCCAAAGATAGGGTCTCCTTCAAACTCTCCCACTTCACATTCCTCACCAGTCAGTTGACCTCTAGTCTCTGCTCCCCAGCCAAGCCGTGAACTGAATGGGCGGATGTGAAGAGGCTGAGTGGGTGGCACAGGCTCCAGGAAGAGCCCAGCTGGGGACCACAGACTCCAGGGACAGCCCTGCTGGGGGGTCGCAAAAAAGGCTGGCGGTGCGGGTTTCAAGAACAGCCCAGGACTCGGTGACCCCTGGCAAATCATCATTTGACCCCCAAGGGGGTCCTGACCCCCAGGTTGAGAACCACTGCTCTACAGGGTGATAGCTGGCTTGCTGCTATGGGTTCCAACACTTTTCACATTGCTTATGACATAAAGGTCTTTTGTATTACACCCCCCCCCCCAGGTATGCATAGCATGGTTCCTGTGTGCGATCAGCTGGTGGCTATTCAGGCAGCTGCCAGCCTGTTTAAACAAATACAGTTGTTCATGCCCACCTAAGGGTCTATTGTCCATTATTTTCCTGTGAGAACCAGTACATGAAATGTTCTTGTATAGGGGAGACTTCAGAACAAACAATCATTGCAAGTGTGTTACGGAAATTATGTCACCCAGTGAATGTTTGCCAAAAATTCTATCTATAAGGGAGGATTGCATAGCATGTAAAGGGGGGAGTCATGTGACCACAGATAACCAATATTCACCAAAAATGTAAGAAAGACTTTACAAAACTTCTGGTCTGAAAAAACGTTTCTTTAATATAAAATTTAATTAAAGTAGGGAAGGATTTGAACCTATGCAGGGTTTCTTATTGCTGACTGTGTTATTACTAGGGAGATTCACTGCAGCAAAAAGGTAATAAGAAGTCCAAAATCTGACAGCTGTCCCTGGAGGTAAGGGGAAATCTTCCAATGGAGACACCTGTGAAACCATTTGCATTTTACAGCATGCACAGCAATGCACAGATGCAAACAATCCAGGCAATGTGCTCTAATTTGTGGTAGAAAATACTGCTTGTCCATTAACCACTTCAGCCCCGGAAGATTTGGCTCCTCAATGACCAGGCAATTTTTTGCGATACGGCACTGTGTCGCCTTAACTGACAATTGCGCGGTCGTGCAACGTTGTACCCAAACAAAATTGACATCCTTTTTTTCCCACAAATAGAGCTTTCTTTTGGTGGTATTTGATCACCTCTGCGGTTTTTATTTTGTGTGTGTTCTAACTGTGGGGGGAGGGGACACACTATAGGAGATGACAGATCGTGGTTCCCAGCTTGTAGGAACTCACAATCTGCATCTCCTTTCCTCACAGATACAAAGTTGTATTGACTTTGTAGGCACTACTTAAAAAAATATATCAAATTTTAATATTGCACAATTATACAAATATTGTTCACTGAATGCATCCTATAGAATACATAAAGGTAAAACTACACAGAAAAAGATAAAAAAACCATATGAAAACACCACAGGGCAGCACTCAAAGATATAAATCACTTGTTGCTGGGAAATATATCATGGAATTATTGCCTACGCTGGAATAAAGAAGAAGTGTCTCCTGAGTCATCATCTACAGGGTTCCTGACACATTAAAATTGGCTCGACATGTTTCACGATAAAACATTGCTTCCTCAAAAGCTTCAACATTTTAATGGGGAATAAAGAACATGGTTTTAGTTGACGGTAATACAATACAGTTATTGACGTCAACAACCTTAGAAATACAAAAAACTCACCAAAATAGTGGTGTTATTGGAAAATATCTAGTGTGGTCATCCCAAATCCTCCAGCAACCCAGCTATCTGCCCACACCCCAAGATTGGGGGGAGAGAGAACGCAAAAAACGTCTCTACCTGGCTCTAGCCAACACCCCTGGAAGGTGGTGAATACACTGGAAATATGGGGGCGTACCAGGAAGCTAAAACATATGTTGATATAGTAATAGTTTAGCTATCTAAGACGTATTTGTCCAGCGTGGAATCCTCGCTAAGCACGTACCAATGCCGTTCCAAACAGCTTCTTTGAAATTTGTGCTGTGCAGAGTATTTTGTAATGAACTTTGTGGTTTGCTGGTTGTTAGTTTTGGGTCTGGAATAAAGTAAAGAGGTTCTTTCCTTTTCATTGGCTTTGTTAAAAGCCCTTCTCAGAAGGCTCTTGCTGTAACCTCGTTTTAGCAGGCGTATGCGTAGCTCATTTGCCTGTTGTTTGAAATCTGCCTCATAGGTACAATTTCTACACAGGCGAATGTATTGTGCATATGGAATGCTATGGACAAGGGACAGGGGATGTCCACTGTTTCGCATGCAGCAGGGTATTGCTTGCTGTGCTTTTCCGATATAGTTTGGTGACAATGTTGTCACACGGGTCTCTGTATATAAGTAGATGCAGGAAAGAAATAGATTTAAAATGCCAGTCAAAAGTACATTTTAAATTGAAACTATTTATATTAAGCTGTTGTAGAAATTCATTTAGGGAGGGTAATGTACCGGTCCAAATGACAAAAATGTCGTCTATATACCTGAACCAGCACAAGGTCTGGTCCAGGTAATGACGGTATCTGTCACTAGAAAATATTTCTCACTCCCATTCCCCAGGTACAGGTTAGCGTACACCGGTGCACAACATGTGCCCATGGGGACGCCCTGCACCTGGAGGTAGTGGGAGCCGAGAAAAGAGAAATAGTTGTGTTTGAGTATAAACGACAACAGTTGAATGACAAAAGACTGAAACTTCCACTGTCTATGGTCCTGTTCCATTAGAGCCCATTCACACAGGGGCAACACGACTTCTAGCAAGACTTTGGGAGGCAACTTGGACACGACTTGAGTATGAATCATCAGGCAACTTACAAGGCAACTTCAAGTTGCCTCCAGGACAGTACAAGGCAACTTCAAGTCGGCTCCAGAACAGGAGGCTTTCCAGTGGCCAAACAAACAACAATCAGCTCTGTGGGAGGGAGGGGTTTGCCTGAGAAATGTATGTTATCTTCCTGTATTGTTGCTTCAGTTAAGACAGTGATCAGACTTCTGAGGCGACTTCCATTGAAATCAATGGGTACAAGTTGCCTAGAAGTTGCCTAGAAGTAGTACAGGAACCTTTTCTGAAGTCGGAGCGACTTCAGTGGTGTACATTAAGACGGCTCCCATTCACTTCCATTAATTTTCTCGACCACGCGACTTGGGGCAACTTGGGGTGACTTGAAGTCGGATCCCAGGTCGCCCCAGTGTGAACCGGCTCTTAGGAATGTTTCAGCGATTTTGATGCCTGATTCATGCGGAATGCTTGAGTATAGCGCCTCCACATCAATACGGTAGTAAAAAACAGTGCATTTGGAGGAATAGTAAGTCCATCTAATTTTCTCAAGAGGTCAGATGTATCTCTCACATATGATGTTTCCTCACAGAACAGGGATGTCTTCTGTTCGCGATCACTCACCCCTGCAGTGCAGCGGGTGTGTGTGCACTTAAAGGGACTGACATACAGCTACACCGGTTTGCAGGATTGTGCCGACCTGCCGCAGTATAATGACGGCAGCAGGTCGGAAAGTGGTTAAAATGTAGGTCAAAATTACCGGGTTACCTTAGTGAAACACACATTAAAGTGGAGCTCCACCCAAAAATGGAGCTTCCGCTTTTCGGAATCCTCCACCCCTCCGGTGTCACATTTGCCACCTTTCAGGAGGGAGGGGGGTGCAGATACCTAAGACAGGTATTTGCACCCACTTCTGGGAATACGGTACTGCGGCAGCCACGCCCCTACCCGCAGCCCCCGCTGTCTTCTGGGAAACACACTGTTCCCAGAAGAGAGAAGGGGACAAGTGGCGTCACTGCATGCTACTCGCGCATGTGCTTCTCTGCCCGATTCCCTAATCGAGGATGGCGGCGGGTGCAGCCGAGGGACGAGCGATTGTTCATCCTCAGCTGACGACATTGTGGGTGCGCTGGACAGGTAAGTCTCCATTTTTTAAAAGTCAGCAGCTGCAGTATTTGTAGCTGCTGGCTTTTTAAAAAAAAAAAAAATGGCGGAACCTCCGCTTTACCACGCATGCAATAATGCATTGCAGTGAACTGCAGCACTGAATGGATCCTAAAAGTACCGTAAAGTTGTAACTCCAGACAAACAGCTACAGTAACTACAGATACAAAACCCACATATGGAAACCGGTTTACCTGCCAAAGAATTTGTATTTTTATCCTTCCAGTCCTGAGATTTACATAGATCTGTTGCATGGCACATCCCTGTCTAGCATGCCAGAAGACCTTCATTTTATATGTCTGGAGTTCAAGCAACCCCAGGCACTGTGCCCCATTACACGTGCCCCATTTATCTTTAACATTTAATACAGAAATTCTTATTAGGCTTTCTTGAATCTCTATGCAAAAAAGAGAAAAGATCGCGCTAAAGTGAAAAAAAATATTGAGTTTGTAAAAACACATGAATGTTCATAATAATAAAAATCGTATTGATAAGTCCGCCAAAAGGCAAATTCTGTGTAAACAGTCTCCCAAGTGTATATAGCAAATCCACACGAGAAAGTGCTTGAAAGGAAAGAACCTCCACCACAGTCAAATAAAGCCTCTTACCGAATGGAGATGATCTCCAAATTATAAGAGATCAAAAACAGCCTGGTAAGAGATATGGATAGATGGTGTCCGATATGAAGCCCAGATGATGGAAACCTCGTAACTCGTATCCTTAGAAGGACTCTTAATTTATTCATTAAAATAAGTGAAAATACACTTACAATTTTACAGTTTGCAGAGCATATTAAAGCCGGCCAGCTTAGGAATACACAGCCCGTATCCGGGTAGAGAAAAAGCGCGGTGACGTCAGAACGCCGCCTCCCTACATTTCGTCACGACAGGACTTGGTCACGGGACTTTTTTGATCGCTGCTTCTCTCACATTTAAATAAGCGCAATATTTTTTTCCTTACTTTCTTGAAACTCTGTAGTCATAAAAAAGCATATCCATGTTTAACCTTTTTTTATTTTACTGTTTCCATGGCTATACAAACTTGTATAGATGGGTGTTGTTGTCAATTTCCCAAACACTGCTTTTTGCATTGAATGCAGCACTGCTTAAGGTGCATGTTCAAAAATAAAAGGCTGAGTTTGACTTTGCCTGCAATACAAACATCTCAGTAGTTTAACCTGCAGCATCCAAAGAAATGCAACACAAAGCAGGTCAGAATTATGCCAGGTTCACACTGGTGCAACATGAAAGTCGCACAACTGTCGGTCCGACTTTGCCCTGTGGCATTGGTCCAACATTGATCCGACTTCCCTGTCTTGGTGATACAGCCCACATGTACCCTCACCCTCTCTTTTTTTGGTGACCCCAAAAACATTTTGTAGTCTACTCTACGGATATCGACATCGGTGTTCTCTGAATTGATTTTTTATATATTGAGCCCACGGGAGGGACTGAGTTGAGGAACACTATTAATTGATTTAAAGGTTGCTGCATCCACATTGATATTATTGTATGTACATGTATATTTATATGAAGTTTCCCTTTATATTACTTTTTCTCTACTGTAGTTTTGAATAGGGGTGCAGTGAACCAGTTACATCAGGTCATCGCTTCTTTTGAAGATGTATAACTTCTCTATTAACTATTAATGTGCTGCTCAGTAACAGAGAGAGACATCCCAATCCCTCATCTGTTCTCTCTAAGGTATTTCTTTCCGTCTTCTTAACCCCATTCTGTTTCAAGAAGCCCACCTGTCTCTAGCAGGAGGGGGGCTGCGTTGTATGGAGCAGCTGCTTGTATGCAGAATATTTGGAGAGCTTAGAGAGGCACTGGTTGCATGTTACATTAAACTTTGCAGTCTGTCTGTCTATTACCCATCTGTCTGTGTTCACACTTTACATTTCCCTTATATATTGCAGCTCCAGGCAACAAGTAAAATGAATGATCCCTAAATATAATCAAGGGACATTACAATGATAATGACAATCATATATTCCACCTAATTTCCTTTTAACATAAGGATAATATGTATTGTGAGGGGTTAGCTCGGTAGCGGGGTGTGTGACCCCTTGGTTGGGTTCACCACACACTGAACTTATACAGACTGGCAGTCGAAGACGGTTGAAAACAAAGTTTTTGGTTTATTTTCCATCTTGCTGGAAAACAATTGCAAGCATCCAAACAGCATAAACAAAATCAAACATAAAATTAATTCTAGCCACTCTGGGCGTCTACCTTCCACACAGGAACCTATCTATGGAGTCTGACTCAGCCTAGCGCTGGGCAGACAGTGCTGGACATACAGCACAAAACAATAGTCTTTGGATTTTTATAACACAGGAAAAAGTCAATGGTCTCCTCACCTCATCAGGAGACTTTCTGGCACTGCTCTCCTACTCACACAGCCTTAGGAGTGATGCAGCAAACAAAGTGGTAATCCTCTGGCTACTTATAAAGGCCTTGATTGCTTCATTCTGAACAGCTGAAGCTTTTCAACGGCCTTTAGTCTTCCTCTGGCTACATTTGTAGCCGACGCCCGATAACAATCTGTGTATCGTCTAAACAAGGCAGAAATGTATGTCCCATCAGTGACAACAGCCACAGATTTACCTGACTTCCTGTCACAGTATATATTCAACAGCAGCCAGATGCAGCTGGATTATCAGGACTGCAAACTCGTGCCAAATGATTCTGTGCTGTGCACCTCCTTGAGTTTCTCAGGGTGGAAACCTCTGTGGGTTTTTTTTTTTGCAGGCGTACATTCAGGGCTATTCATAAAATAAAGATACTGGCTGCCAGGGCTGTATTTTGCAAAATGGCACTCCTGTGCCAGAGTCTAGGACAGCAGGGCTAGATGCGGCAGCACCAAGACCCAGACTTAAAGCAAAACTCTATTCTTGTTAAAAAATATATAAAGTAAAACAAATACTTGATAGATAAACAATTTTTAATGTTGTAAAGATTATCTTTCCATATCAATTTGAAACGGTCAAATGTGGCAAAATGCCAACCTGGAGGCGTTCCTCACAGCAGTGCAAAATGTCCCCAACATTTCATTTCCTGCATATGTGGTTGGCTAGCTGGTTTTATCAGATGTCTACACTGGGATAAAAGTCAAAATTCAGGCATTTCCTGCATTAGGAGTTGCATTTTTGGTGAGATACTTCACAAGGCCTGTCCCCTTTGTTATGAAGCCAATAAAAAGCTCTGGTGCAACCAATTACCTTCACAAGTCACATAATTAGTGAAATGATGTCGACCTGTGTGCAATCTAAGTGTCACATGATCTGTTAGTACATATACGCACTACTAACCAAACACTGCCATGAAGACCAAGGAACTCTCCAGACAAGTAAGGGACAATGTTGTTGAGAAGTACAAGTCAGGGTTAGGTTATAAAAAAATATCCAAATCTTTGATGATCCCTAGGAGCACCATCAAATCTATCATAACCAAATGGAAACAACATGGCACAACAGCAAACCTGCCAAGAGACGGCCGCACACCAAAACTCAGGAACCGGGTAAGGAGGGCATTAATCAGAGAGGCAGCACAGAGACCTAAGGTAACCCTGGAGGAGCTGCAGAGTTCCACAGCAGAGACTGGAATATCTGTACATAGGACGACAATAAGCCATACTCTCCATAGAGTTGGGCTTTATGGCAGAGTGGCCAGAAGGAAGCCATTACTTTTAGCAAAAAACAAAATAGCACGTTTTGTGTTTGCGAAAAGGCATGTGGGAGACTCCCAAAGTGTATGGAGGAAGGTGCTCTGGTCTGATGAGACAAAAATTTTACTTTTTGGCCATCAACGAAAACACTATGTCTGGCGCAAACCCAACACATCACATCACCCAAAGAACACCATGAAACATGGTGGTGGCAGCATCATATAGTGGGGATGTTTTTCAGCAGTCAGGACTGGGAAACTGGTCAGAGTTGAGGGAAAGATGGATGGTGCTAAATACAGGGATATTCTTGAGCAAAACCTGCCACTCTGTGTGTGACTTAAGGCTAGGATGGAGGTTCACCTTGAGTGGTTTAAGGGGAAACATGTAAATGTCCTAGTCAAAGCCCAGATCTCAATCCAATAGAAAATCTGTGGTCAGACATAAAGATTGCTGTTCACAAGCGTGAACCATCCAACTTGAAGGAGCTGAAGCAGTTTTGCAAGGAGGAATGGGCAAAAATCCCAGTGGTAATATGTGGCAAGCTCATAGAGATTTAAATTCTGAATGTTAATTCCAGGTTATGAGGCAACAAAACACGAAAAATGGCAAGGGGGTGAATACTTTTGCAAGGCACTGTAGCCGTTTTAACAGAAATAGGTGGAGTCAGCAACAAAGTTTGTTAAAATCCGCACCATTTATATATATATATATATATATATATATATATATATATATATATATATATAAAAATCATGAAGGCTTTACCCCCTTTATGACCAGGGCATTTTTTTCTATTTGGCACTATGCTCTTTTAGCTGATAATTGCGCTAACATGCAACACTGTACCCAAATGAATTTTATATCATGTTTTTAAAGGGTGCCTTGACTAAAGAAAGGTTGAGAAATGCTGCCTTATGCCGCGTAAACACGATTGGAAATTCCGACAAGAAAACCAGACTTCAGACTGCCTAAACAAAATCAACCTTTCTAAATAATTCCTATAATATAATAAAGCCTAATTTTTGCCTTCAGTTCCACTTTATTGTGCAAATCATGAGAGAAGTACAAGGGCTGCCATTAATTCACAGACCTATAGTAAGCAGCAGGGGCGGACTGACCATTCGGGCACTCGGCACTGTCCGAGGGCCCCATGCCACTAGGGGGCCCCATCAGGGTTGCCAGCCTCAGTAAAACCAAGGATAGTATGTAAAAATCATTTTTTTTTTTTAATTCCAACATTATAGCTGCCCCACCTCTCTAGTACCTTTTCAGTGTGTGTATGTGTATTATGTGTGTATGTATACTGTGTGTGTATATACTGTGTGTGTATATTGTGTGTCTGTGTGTGTATACTGTGTATGTATACTGTGTGTATATACTATGGCCCAGATCCACGAAGAACTTACAGTGGCATATCTATTGATACGCCGCGTAAATTCTACGATGCGCCGGCGTATCTTTGTTTTGTATTCACAAAACAAGATACGCCAGAATGTAGGCTAGATCCGACTGACGTACGTCTTAGTACACCGTCGGATCTTAGGTGCATATTTACGCTGGCCGCTAGGTGGCGCTTCCGTTAATTTCAGCGTAGAGTATGCAAATTAACTAGATACGCCGATTCTCAAACGTACGTCCGCCCGGCGCTTTTTTTTACGTCGTTTGCGTAAGGCTTTTTCCGGCGTATAGTTACCCCTGCTCTATGAGGCGTACGCAATGTTAAGTATGGACATCGGGCCAGCGTCAAATTTTTTACGTTTTACGTCGTTTGCGTAAAACGTTCGCGAATAGGGCTTTGCGTAAATTACGTTCACGTCGTCTAGGCATTGAGCGGGCGTAATTTAATTAGAAAATTTGACGTAATACTGAGCATGCGTGCGCATGCGCCGTTCGAAAAAAGCGTCATTTACGTGGGGTCATGCTTAGTTTACATAAAACACGCCCCCCTGTTCCTCATTTGATTTAGGCGCGCTTACACCGGCACATTTACGCTACGCCGCCGTAACTTTAGACGCAAGTGCTTTGTGAATACAGCACTTGCCTTTCAAAGTTGCGGCGGCGTAGCGTAACTACGATACGCTACGCCCATTTAAATTTACGCCTATCTACGTGGATCTGGCCCTGTGTGTGTATATTGTGTGTCTGTGTGTGTATACTGTGTATGTATACTGTATGTGTTTGTGTGTATACTGTGTGACCCCATAATCTTTTGCCTGGGGGCCCCATAATCTCCTATTGCCCAGGGGCCCAATGAGTTGTCAGTCCGCCCCTGGTGAGCAGAGAGTGTCAGAAATGCATTTAAGAACACGTTCAGTTACAATTAAATATAAAAAATCCTCCTATGCTTCCTAACCTTATCTAAGCTAGAACTCACCAAGTGTTGAAGTAGACGATTTCAAGTCTATGGAGTGTTACTGTAAAGGAGTGGCCAGAGGAGGCTGCAGGGTCACGGACAAGTAAGTAAGCACCGGAATGGGGGGTGATAACTTGGATAAGGTTAATGGGTTGTGGAGGGTGGGCTTTTTTTTTTCTTTTTTTTTTAAACTGAACTTGTACTCTATGTTCAGTTTTCTTGTGGGAAGAATTCCAGAGCGTGAAAAAGGCACTCTGGAAATTCCTGTGACGTCTAAGACTAATGGGCTGCAGGTGAAGCGGAAAACTCAGGAATCAGGATGCAGGAATTTGCATTTTCGATGCATGTCCATCCTTGTAGTACCTGGCAAGAGGCACTTTACCTAGACCTTCTCATTTCCACGCTATGAGCTTGGATAATTTTCCACTATTGCAAGGCACATAAAACTCATCGTTATATACCGGATGGGAGCATCAGAAAGACATTTCTTTCTCTAGTGTTTGCAATGTGGTTTTCAATGGCAAGATGAAAAATATTTTGCAGGTTACTTTGACATAATCACGGTCCGCTATTGCTTGAGGGATTTTCATAACTATTCATGGGAGAAAACCTTTACTACAGTTCGCAGAGCATGGGTATTGTATGTACGGGCAAAACTGTGACTCCAACTTTGAACTGCACAGGTGGACAGACACCACTAAGCAAAGAGAATCAAAATTCCAATAAAACAGCTGTTACTACTAAAACAAAAAAAGTGTTCCTTGCAACAAAAAAAGACTCTGCATGCATGCATTTCTATTATGGAGAAACAACACATTCTGAAAAACTTTCATAAACCATAATTTGCCACATTTGTCACATTTCTGGTCCCCTACTGTACTCAATGGTTTGAACTGCTGGCTTCTACATTTCTAGTGTGTCCTGTTGTAATGTGAGGGATAGCGGGGGGGGACCTAAGAGTACAGTGGGGGGGCCATGAAATCTGACACTTCTGGAAGTGTTGAATTCTATTTTTGGTAATAGTATTTTATTCAAATTTGCCAATGATATAAAGAAATTTAACGACACCCCCAGCCATTATTCAATAAAACCTTTTACTCAAAGTGATTGCAAAGTCTCGTTTTTTTTTTCTATTAAAATAGCAAACATCTTATACTTACCTGCTCTTACCTGCTCTGTTGCAGTGGTTTTGCACAGAGCAGCCCAGATCCTCCTCTTTCCCTCCCCTTCCCTCTTCGGTGCTCCTGGCCACTCCCTCCTGTTGAGTGCCCCTAGAGCAAGCAGCTTTCTATGGGGGCACCCAAGCCGAGCTGCAGCTCAGAGTGTCCATTCAGACACTAAGCTGCAGTTCAGCCCACCCCCTCTCTCTCCTGATTTGCTAACTGACTTTGATTGACAGCAATGGGAGCCAATTGTGCCGCTGCTGTGTCTCAACCAATCAGAAGGGAGAGTCCCGGACGGCCAAAACACTCGTGGACATCGCTGGACAGAGATGGGCTCAGGTAAGTGTTAGGGGGGCCGAGGGGGGTTGCTGCACACAGAAGGCTTTTTATCCTATTGCATAGAATGCATTAAGATAAAAAAAACTTCCCACTTTACAACCTCTGCCTCACTGTAGAATAAATTAGCCTCTAAGGTATACAAGTGTGTAATAATAAATTAAAGTACCATCATCCAGAGATCAGTTGAATAGAAGTTGTATTTTGGGCCCCAAACCAAAAAATAAGAAAGGAGGGGTTTGCGGGTAAGTTGGACTATCGCGGTACAGTAGACAATTATAAAAATATATGAATAAAAATAATTATAAATTTTATTGGCACAAGAAAACAATAAATACAAACAATAGTGTCACTGTTTTTAATTGCATTAACTGTATTGTTTGTTTGTATTTATTGTTTTCTTCTGTGCCAATAAAATGGTACTTTTATTTATTATTACACACTGTTAATAAAAAGATTATTTTTAGGGTGGAACTCCGCTTTAACATGTGACCAGCAGCAGAGGACTAGAAGCTCCTCCTGCATATGCTTCCCTGCAGATAGGCTGGATCATGTGACAGCTGTATATTGATTAGGAAAAAGGTACTAAGATTATTTATTTTTTTATTAAAATAATTACAGTGCCATCATCCATCTACAGAAAGAGAAGGAACAATGTAAATTAAACAGTACGGAGCAGATCCACAAAAGGATTACGCCGGCGTATCTATTGATACGCCGGCGTAATTTTAAATTTCCCGCGTCGTATCTTTGTTTTGTATCCACAAAACAAGATATGACGGCATCTGGGATCGATCCGACAGGCGTACGTCTTAGTACGCCGTCGGATCTTAGATGCAATTTTTCGGCGGCCGCTAGGTGGCGTTTCCTTTGAAATCCGCGTTGAGTATGCAAATTAGCTATTTACGGCGATCCACGAACGTACGTCGGGCTGGCGCATTTTTTACGGCGTTTTCGTTCGGCTTTTTCCGGCGTATAGTTAAAGGTGCTGTTATGAGGCGTACTCAATGTTAAGTATGGCCGTCGTTCCCGCGTACAATTTTGAAATGTTTACGTCGTTTGCGCAAGTCGTTCGCGAATAGGGATTTGCGTAGAATGACGTCACCATCGGAAGCATTGGCTTTTTCCGGGTTAATTTCGAGCATGCGCACTGGGATACCACCACGGACGGCGCATGCGCAGTTAAAAAAAAAACGTTGTTTACGTCGGGTCACGACGTATTAACATAAAACACGCCCCCATTACATCCATTTGAATTCCGCGCCCTTACGCCGCCAAAGATACACTACGTCGCCGTAACTTACGGCGTAAATTCTTTGTGGATTCGAAAAAAAAAATAAGTTGCGGTGGCGTAGGGTATCTTAGATACGCTGTGCCCAGCGTATTAATGCGCCCAGGTACGTGGATCTACCCCTACGTGTTTAGTATCACTTTAGGTTGCTTCCACGGCTGTGCTCCAGGTCTTTCACAATCCTATTAACCCCTGTCCTAGCCTTACTTATATATTTAGAAACTACGACACTTCTACAACTCATTAAAAAATGAGATTTTTTACATTCTTCTATTTTATTGTCCTCCAAATTTCAGTATATTTCTTTTTATTTCAACAACTGCAGACATGTGAATTAACAAAACATTTCTGTGGCAGACAAAAGTCCCAGTCACTCTGACCCAGTTTACTTATTTGTAGGCAGTGCCTGGGATCCAAAGACGTGAGACATTAATCACTGTAATGCAATTTAGGAAACAGGATTGTATCATATGAAAAAAGCATCACAATCCCTCATTCTTTATCATCCTAATTCCCATAAAGCTGCACTAATGAATGACCTGCTCCAGTCTAAATTGCCCCATGCGAAAGCAGGGGACCGACCAACACAGAACTGTTCACAACTGACTGCATAGCCACAAAACGCTTTTAGAAAAGATCCACCAAATAACCAAAATTTCAATTAGACTATATGCTCATTTGATTTTCTCTCTCCCCTTAATAGTAATAATACTATAGTACACTTTTTACAGGCTATTTATATAACCTAAAGTGGTGCTAAATTACCGTAATGCATTTTTTACCTTAAAGTGGAGTCCCACCCAAAAATAGAACTTCCGCTTTATGTGACTTGCCACATTTGGATACCCTCTTTTTAGACGCATCCAGCTCCCACTTCCTCCCAGGGCACTGGAAGTTCACCTCTTCCACCTCCCTCCCTGCAATATTCTGGGACATGTCACAGGTACCAGAAGATTGCCCAGCCATTTACAGCCGGGCGCCTACAGTAAGAATGCTGGCGTCGTGGAGAGGAGGGAGAGGAGCGGGTGTTCGTACGCCCGAGTATGGAAGTACATAGCCCGGCCCGGGAGCCCGGCCATATGTGTGCCCCCATCGTACACAGCTTGCTATGAGGGCACCCACAGAAAAGAAGGAGCAGAGAATGCCAACAGGGAACTCCAGAAGGGGATGCAATACCATTGTACAGAACCGGTAAGAATAGCATGTTTAGTATTTTAAATTAAAATATGTTTTACTTTACAACCACTTTAAAATAGATATAAACCCTAACTAAATGACATTTAGATTGCTTAAAGTGTTACTAAACCCAGGACCCTGCATTCACTATATCTGGTTTCCCACAGTACACAGTACATAGAAATGCAATACTTTTAGTAAATATAAACTGCTAAATACCTTTTCTCTTCAGCAGTATATAGCAGTCTCTGGATAAAGCTTGTAGGAGGAGTTTTCATTCTCCCCTGATTGTCCTATGAGGCTGCAGGACCCCTGACCCTCTGTCTGGACAGTGCTGATCACATGCATTCTCCCAAGAAAAAAAACTCTCTAGCAATACACACTAAACTGAGCATGTGCAGCCTGTCCCCAAGACTCTGTTTTATCAGAAGATGGTTTGGGGACTGTGAAGGATTAACCCTTTAGGTTTCACAGTGAATATAACAAGCATGCTTTACTACATATACAGACTGATTTTACTGCTGTGGGTTTAGTAACACTTTATGAACTTTTTATTATAAACGATTGCCATTTTTTTTTTTAAATAAAATGCCTTTTTTCATCAGTTGACAGCCTTGTGAATGCCTTAACTTCATAATAATGTGTTGCCTTGCATTTTTGTGCCCAATGTAAGCTTCTGTTTCAGCCAGCTTCCAAGCCCTGATGAAAGCGGAGTTCTGAGCCCTGAAATGCATTGGATTTACCTTTTGACTTTTTATCAAGAATAAACTTTTACTGGACTAGCACTATGATCAGACTTTTCCAGTGAACCTGTGGGATACCCTGCTTAACAAAAAGATGCCTTCTTTGAACCAGAGATCAAACATAGCCGTCCCACATGGATCCAGAGCTAATAGGGCCTGATTCACACATATGCAGGTTGCAGTTTGCATGTACCCTGTGCATTTTGCATTTTTCAATACAAGCTTTTCATCCATTGAAGTCTATTTAACCGAAAACCAGAAAAAAGTCCCTGGCCCTTTCCATAAAATGCATAGATGTGAACTACATCCATAGGAAACCATGTTAAATGGACTGTAGTGTGCTTTTGCAAAACTAAAAACGCACTAAAAAATGCATAGGTGTGAACCAGGCCTAAATGTCTCTTGCAATTACCTTTTCTTGGGGCCTTGCTAGTTAAAGCGGGGTTTCACCCGAAAAACATTTTTTAACATTAGATTGAGGCTAATTGTGTGAAGCACAATCGGGTGTTTTTTTTTAAATCAATGCAGTACATACCGTTTTAGAGATAGATGTTCTCCGCGGCTTATGGGTATGATCTGCGGGACTGGGCATTCCTAATTGATTGACAGGCTTCCGACCGTCGCATACAGCGCGTCACGAGTTGCCGAAAGAAGCCGGACTGCGAGTCGGCTCTATAAGGCGCCTGCGCACCGACCTTCCGCTTCTTTCGGCAACGCGTGATGCGCTGTATACAACGGTCGGAAGCCTGTCAATCAATTAGGAACGCGCAGTCCCGCAGATCATACCCGGAAGCCATGGAGAAGATCTATCTCTAAAACGGTATGTACTGCATTGATTTAAAAAAAAACACCCGATTGTGCTTCCCGTAATTAGCCTTAATCTAATGTTAAAAATGTGTTTTTTGGGTGAACCCCCGCTTTAATCTCTCTCTAAAAAAGGGCCCTGTGCCCTGAGAGCCTCCAACTTGGAGACTCACAAAAATACAAAGTTAGGACCATAGTCTACAGAGGAGCCCTTGGGTAGGAACTGTTGGATCTCCTTTCAAAGGTTGCATACCCCAGATTTAGAAAATATTGGTAAAGATTGTTGGGAAGAAAGCAGGTATGCAACTTTTTGGAGTGACCTTGTTTGCTACCAGTTTTGTGCTGGACTCATCTAAAAAGCTGTCCAGATAAAAATATTGTACATAAAAAAAAAAAAAAAGATTCTTCGCCTCCATGACCACTTTCCACAGTTTACAAAGTCTTCTTTTCTCAGATCCATCCTGATCTTCCGTAATACACAACCAAATAGGCTAGTGACCGTGATGTGCAGCTGTCAGATGAATTTTGAGAGAAATCCTTTACTTTTACCCATCGCATGTCGCTGGCTAGTAAGGCCCAAGAGACCAAATTTAAATTGCCCTCCAGGTGGTATAGGTGTCCGACGGTACTCCATGGGATTTACCATTTGTTCTCTGATCGTTGCTTGCAATGTCAAATGGGTATAAGCAGGGCCGGCCCTACCATGGGACCCGATGGTACCATTGTACCAGGCAGCACTTTCAGGGGGGCAGCAAATTTCCTGCCTGCACGCCATCCCATTCCGCCAGCTCCACTCTCCACTCCACTGTGGGGCTAATTGCCGCCCGACCGCTCCTCCCGTTCTGCTCTCCGCTCCACTGTGGGGTTAATTGCATGAATAGAGCCATAACAGGTCCTTTTTATACTCCTATATACATGTATAGAGCCAGGATAGGTCCACTTTAGTTATCATGATATAAAATAATGGATGTGGGGGCATTTTGGTGGGCGTAATTTTTTTTGGGGGGGGGCAGCATTTCATTCTTGGTACCAGGCAGCACAATGTCTTGGGCCGGCACTGGGTATAAGATCCTTGCTACACATTTGGTGTGAATGTCCCCCCATACATGCCTCTTGAAATCTGGCCCTGCATCTATACAGCTGCTACAGACTCGATGGTCCTTCTGCTTTCTATTATCCCTGGTTCTCATAAAAGGTATCTAATGGGGCATCCTATGCCACTGTTTGACTGCTGCCCGGCTGGTTATACCTGGTCATTGGCACACAACCCGTGTTCTGACTCTTGTGGAGTGGGTGGAGGAGATGGACCAAAATTAACAGATGGAATCACTCCTGGCACAAGAACTGGGTACTACTGAACACTGTCATCAAACATGGTTTCCCTGAAATATGCACAGAGAATCCTCTGAGCTTTGGGACCTTCTGGCTGGGTGAAGGCCACCTAACTTTCTAGTCTACCTAATGGATCCTTTCTACACCTGAGGATCCTTGGGCTGTGCCTTTTTCTTTATCTCCTTTTCTTCCTCTGCTTTTCTTCTTTCTCCCTTCTTTTATCTCTCTATCTTTTTTATTCTTCTTTCCTTTCTCTCTCAGCCCCCATCCTTCTCTTTTTTTTTAGAGCTTTGTGGGGCTTTGGTTGGCTTGGTACTGATATGAATGTTTTTTGTGCTTGCCAGTATAGTGGTGGTGTTACGGAGGCACCAATATCATCTAATGAAAGTTTCTTTACTACACCTGGTCATTGCCATCTGAGTTATACTATGACTCCTGCACTTATACTTTTTGCTTATGTTTTGTATGCTGACTCATTAAGCTTCTGCACAACCCCGACCGGTGATCTGCCGTGCTGGTTCCATGTATCATGGAAGTTCCAGCGCATGCGCGAACTGAGGCGCAGAGATGGTTCCAGCCATCGGGAAAGTTCCTTCAAGCACTGCGCAGGTGCAAACTTGCTGACGGAAATCCCCGAACGGCGGCCGGCATCCAGGGCGACGTGGACTTAGAGCAGTGTTTCTCAATTCCAGTCCTCAGGCCCCCCCAACAGGTCAGGTTTTCAGGATTTCCCTCAGATGAAAAGGCTGTGGTGATTACTAAGGCAGTGAAACTGATCAAATCACCTGTGCAAAATAATGGAAATCCTGAAAACCTGACCTGTTGGGGGGGCCTGAGGACTGGAATTGAGAAACACTGACTTAGAGGAAAGTGGCCAGTCGGCCTCACGTCCTCTCTGCGCTCGGACGGCTCGCTTCGCTCGCTCGGCCTCCTGGCTCTTTTTTTAACATCCTCCAATCTACGGGGATGTTAAAGAATGAGCCTGGATGCCGGGCGAGGTTCGGGGATTTCCGTCGGGAAGTTTGCTCCTGCGCAGTCAGTGGAGGAACTTCCCCCATAGGGGAACATTGAGGACAAGTCACCGGCCCCCTTGCTGTAACTGTTATTGAAATCTTATTTTGCCCTCTCCTTTTTATTTTGTGTTTTTTAATATGCTTATTTAGTTTTTGTTTATTTGCATCCTTTGGCATTCAAGCTACTCTATTAGAGCTTACTTTAAGATTTATTTTTATTTTTGGATTCTCTATGTTATACCTTTCAATAAAATTAGATAGCACAATTTTCACAAATGGTTGTATACAGTGAAATAAAATATTAAGGATTTCTAGTAAGAAAAAAAAATCATCTTGGGGGGAAGAATGTTTTGTCAGGTCCCTACAACAAACGTTGAGCATTTTGAACCAACCTTAAAGAACTACCAACCTTGAAGACAGGACAAAGAAGCAAGAGGTTGGCAATATCACAGGCAGTATGTTCTGTAGAAATGCCAATAATTAAAAAAAATAAAATGTGTTTTTTATTTTAAAAAAAGGTGAAAGAGTTCCAGCATCACAACAAAGGATTAACGCTGTACACCAGGTAAACAGATAAGTGTTCTTTATCCTTACAGTAAGCATGTTCCCTGTAGGCAAAAAAAAGCCCTGGCAGGTTCAGCGTGCTGACCCCGCTCTCTTTCAGTCTGCAGGTTGCTTAAAAGAGGATTACAGGAGACTAATACAGAGTCAGAGTCAGATTGAGGTGCCTATGCTGGTTTTGCAGCATTAGCCAGTAATGCTAGCAGTGTAGGTTAACCATAAACACGGAAGTGTGTATTAAATGCATAACTGAAATGTTATGTTTTTTCCATATTTGCATATTAACTTTTTTTTCATGTTAGCAAATGCTTTTATTACCCTTGTAGTTATATTATTATTATTATACAGGATTTATATAGCGCCAACAGTTTACGCATCACTTTACAATATAAAGAGGGACGTTCTGGATTATATATATATGCAAATACTATCATCTCCCTTGGATACACAAGTGTGTCTGAAAAAAAAAATTCAGGTAAATATACCTTGAACATATAGCAAAATGTCTTATAAATATCCCTAATGGGTGGGCTAATTTACATATGTATATACATCCAAAAAATCCCCCTCTTTTAGATCATCTGCATGCCTCCTGGCCTGCTTCGCTATTACCATTGACAGCCCAGGGCTCAAGTCCTGCGGGAATGCGTGGGAACGGAGTTCCTGCACTTTTTTCACAGCAGGAACACAGTTCCCTTTGCAGGACTAGAGCAGCCGAGAGCAGCAGAGCTGCCCGAGCCAATCCTTCACTAAACGGCGATACCCAGCTCGAGTCACTGTCAGGGACAGGCGAACCTTAGTAATCCTTTATGTTACTGGCCGCTTCTGGATTCATTGGGTAGTGTGCGGGTATTCCGTCACTTCCTCAATGCCACAATGTCTCCTGGGAGCTTTTGTCATTGTTCCCAGGAGACATTGCGGAGGTCTGCTGCGAGTTATCACGGGATTTGAGTGGAGTGGATCTTGGGTGGCAGTTCCCACACTTTTTCCCCCAGGACTTGACCCCTGTTGACAGCCAAAACAGTGTGTAAAGGAACTGCACCCATTCAAAGGTATACCAAGTAATGATCATCATTATTATTACTATCTTTTTCTATGAACACACATGCTGGCCTTGGGTTTGATTAATATATTCACAACCTGCTACCTATATCTATCAACTAGGTTCACACCGGATGTGGATACTGTTTCAGGATTTCCTATGTCCTCCGGGGTGGGTTGGCAATTCACCCAACCTATCAGGAACCTTGGTCAGCGCTCCCCATGTCTCATGACAACCTTTTATACATCATCTGACAAATTGTATGTATGAGTAATGCTCCCGAAGAAGCGGGCGATATAAGAAACCGTGAAACATGTCGAGCTCTTCTCAACATAAATTAGATGATGTTGACATTCTATATATAATGACAGAATGTTTTTTAGGTACTTTATAGTTGTTTTGACTAAAGAAGTTTATTCTATGAATATGTAAATTATGTATATGTTTTTTGTAATAAAACCTTCTTTATACTTTTGTAATTTTGACTGGTAATCAGTTGTAATATGGTACCATAAAAGTCCAAACCCCAGCCTCCTCCCAAATACATATTTCACTCTTGTAGTTATATTATTATTATTATACAGGATTTATATAGCGCCAACAGTTTACGCATCACTTCACAATATAAAAAGGGCCAGTACAATTAGAATATAGTTCAATACAGAAGGAATAGGAGGGCCCTGCTCGTGGAGATTACAATCTAAAGGGAGGTGGTACAAAAAGTAATGGCTACAGGGGATGATCTGATGGAGGTGACTCAAGAACAGTTCTTAGGTAGAGCAGGCTTCCCTGAATAAGTGAGTTTTCAAGGATTGCCTAAAGGCGGACAGGTTAAGAGCTACATAGTTACATACTGTAGTTAGTCAGGTTGAAAAAAGACACAAGTCCATCCAGTTCAACCACAAAAAAATAAACAAACAAAATAAAAAACACAGTACAATCCCATACACCCAACTCCATACCCACAGTTGATCCAGAAGAAGGCAAAAAACCCCAGCAGAGCATGATCCAATTTGCTACACCATGGGGAAAAAATTCCTTCCTGATCCCCCGAGAGGCAATCGGATTTACCCTGGATCAACTTTACCTACAAATCTTAGTACTCAGTTATTTATGTACATTTAGGAAAGTATCCAGGCCTTTCTTAAATCAATCTACTGAGCTGGCCAGAACCACCTCTGGAGGGAGTCTATTCCACATTTTCACAGCTCTTATTGTGAAGAAACCTTTCCGTATTTGGAGATGAAATCTCTTTTCCTCTAGACGTAAAGAGTGCCCCCTTGTCCTCAGTGTTGACCGTAAAGTGAATAACTCAACACCAAGTTCACTATATGGACCCCTTATATATTTGTACATCCCCCCTTATTCTCCTCTTCTCCAGAGTGAATACATTTAGTTCTTCTAATCTTTCCTCATAACTGAGCTCCTCCATGCCTCTTATCAGTTTGGTTGCCCTTCTCTGCACTTTCTCCAGTTCTCCGATGTCCTTTTTGAGAACTGGAGCCCAAAACTGAACTGCATATTCCAGATGAGGTCTTACTAATGATTTGTACAGGGGCAAAATTATATCTCTGTCTCTGGAGTCCATACCTCTCTTAATACAAGAAAGGACTTTGCTCGCTTTGTTAACCGCAGCTTGGCATTGCATGTTATTATTGAGCTTATGATCAACCAAAACCCCCACCAGATCCTTCTCCACTACGGATCCCCCCAGTTGTACTCCCCCTAGTATGTATGATGCATGCATATTCCTAGCCCCCAAGTGCATAACTTTACATTTATCTACATTAAACCTCATCTGCCACTTAGTCGCCCAATTAGTCGGCTTGTAAATTGGCGACATCCTGTAAGGACGTTATTCCACTGCATAGCTTGGTGTCATCTGCAAAGACAGAAATGTTACTTTTGATCTCAGACCCAATATTATTTATAAAGATATTAAAAAGTAAGGGTCCCAGCACTGAAGCTTGGGGTACACCACTGATAACCTTGGACCATTCAGAGTAAGAATCATTAACCACTACTCTCTGAATTCTGTCTTTCAGACAGTTTTTTTATCCATTTACAAACTGATATTTCCAATCCTGTAGACTTAACCTTACACATGAGCCGTGTGTGGGGAACTGTATCGAATGCTTTTGTAAAATCCAAGTATATCACGTCCACAGCCACGCCTCTGTCCAAGGTTTTACTTACCACTCATAAAAAGAAATCAGGTTTGTCTGACAGCTTCTGTCTTTCATGAATCCATGCTGTCTGTTGCTTAAATAGTTTTTTTCCAGCAAGAACTCATCTATGTGGAGCTGACCGGACATACTGGGGCAGGAAGTTCCAGAGGACGGTAGAGGCTTTGGAGGAGCCATGTAGGCGAGCATGGGAGGAGGTAACAAGGAAGCTAGAGAGCAGGAGGTCCTGGGAGGAGCAGAGAGGACGATTTGGGCGATATCTGGAGATGAGATTGGTGGTGTAGCTGGGGGCGATGTTGTGGATGACCTTGTATGTTGTGGTTAGTATTTTATATAAGGTGGGGTAGGTGAAGCAAGTGGAGAGATTGGCAGAGAGGAGCAGCCGTCACGGATTGGTTAGTAAGGTGTATTAGTCTAGCGTGTATTAGTGGGGGGGGTAGGGGGTAGGCCAGTGAGGATAGAGTTGCAGTAGTCAAGGTGGGAAATAACCAAGGGGTGAATAAGTTGTTTTGTGGTGTCGGTTAGGAAGGGGCGAATTTTGGAAATGTTGCAGAGGTTTAGGTGGCAGTAATTGGCTGTAAGAGAGGTTAGAGTCTAGGATTATATCTGAGAATATGTATGACAAAACACCCAGAGGGTGCAGCAGTCAGTCCTTTTACATGTTCAGAGTGTCAACAAACCAGCACGCAAAGAGGACAACAGCATAGATTACAATTGTTTTAATATTATTGCGTACAAGAACGCAAACTCTGTTATTAACCACTTAAGGACCCCCCTACCGACGATATACGTCGGCAGAATGGCACGCGGCTGGGCACAAGCACGTACCTGTTTAAGCTCCGTGACCGTGCCCGCGGGACCGGCGGAGCCCGATCGCCGCCGGTGTCCCGCGATCGGTCACCGGAGCGGAAAGAACTGAGAGAGGTAAACACACCTTCCCCGTTCTTCATTGTGGCAGTGTCAGTGATCGTCTGTTCCCTGATATAGGGAAAGACGATCACTGACGTCACACGTCCAGCCCCGCCCCCCTACAGTTAGAAACACATATGAGGCAACACTTAACCCCTACAGTGCCCCCTAGTGGTTAACTCCTAAACTGCAATTGCCAGTTTCACAGTAATCAGTGCATTTTTATAGCACTTTTTGCTGTGAAAATGACAATGGTCCCAAAAATGTGTCAAAATTTGCCAATGTGTCCGCCATAATGTCGCAGTCACGAGAAAAATCGCTGATCGCCGCCATTAGTAGTAAAAAAAAAAAAATATTAATAAATATGCAATAAAACTATCCCCTATTTTGTAAACGCTATAAATTTTACTCAAACCAATTGATAAACGCTTATTGCGATTTTTTCTAACCAAAAATAGGTAGAAGAATACGTATCGGCCTAAAATGAGGGAAAACTATTTTTTTTATATATTTTTGGGGGATATTTATTATAGCAAAAAGTAAAAAATATAGCATTTTTTTCAAAATTGTCGCTCTATTTTTGTTTATAGCGCAAAAAATAAAAAATGCAGAGGTGATCAAATACCACCAAAAGAAAGCTCTATTTATGGGAAAAAAAGGACGCCAATTTTGTTTGGAAGCCACGTCGCACGACCGCGCAATTGTCAGTTAAAGCGACGCAGTGCCGAATCGCAAAAAGGGGCAAGGTCCTTAACCTACATAATGGTCCGGGTCTTAAGTGGTTAAACTCAGCACCCAGATGCAGCTTCTTCCTGACTTGAGCTTCTCATTTACCATTTGCGGTGTCAGAAAAAAAGAATAGATCATATTTGCATTTAAAGACCTATTTTTTTTTTTTGGTGGTTGCGTCTCTATAATTTGTCTTTCCCGCCCTGCTGTATTATTATATTGTCAGCACTTTCTCTATTAGAATGATTTTGGTGAAGCTGTCAAGAAAAAAAAGATTGCATTGTCATATTTCAAGTTTAGAAAGTAAATCTCTTTGAAAACAGGAAATCTTAAAAGTTTATTTTTTAATTCTGAAAAATAGGGTAGACTATAATAATATACATATAATTGTGCTTCTAAGAGTACCAAAATATATTTGCACAAAACTAAAAAAAAATGGAAAGTATATTCACAAGCTAAATTCATGCTTGCTTTAAAATGTTTGGTTGCATAACACAAGACAGGCAATATATAACCTTGCAGATAGAATCTTTGCCGCTGGCACATGCAAGGGCTTTAATAATTAAAGGTTTCCACCATCGCCAATCAATTTTGTCATTTTCACTTCCCTTTCATTAAAGGTGAGATTATTGCTTGTAGGCTTTTTGCTAGTCAGAGCTGTCGGTTGTTTTGGAAGCCTTTGTCTGTTTCGTAAAGTAATAAAATAAAATGTATTTGGAATAATTATTCATCATGTGAAAAAAAAATTTTTATTCACATAAAAGTGAATTTTCTGTCAAATATATCAGATGATTATGGTAATGCTGAAAATAACAGTGCTACCACATGGGCTGATGGCCTAGGGACCGATAGCTATAAATAAAAGTTTAGTTTAAGACCCCCTTTCACACTGAAGCAGTTTTACAGCCTTTTAGCGTTAAAAATAGCGCTATTAAAACGCTCATCATGCATCTCAATGGACCCTTTCACAAACGCCCTAAAATGTTAGGGTCTTAGCGGTGCTTTACCAGCACATTGGGATTGTAGATGAGGCTTCGCTCAAATAACGCTCGAAAAACGCCCCAGTGTAAAAGGGGCCTGAATAAAAGTTTCTTGTGATGTGAATTTGGGGAGGGGCCCTGTGTTACTTTGGTGCAATGCACAGGGCAGCCATCACAAATTTTGGTGCCCCTTACACAGCTTTAGGCAGGGGCCCCCCTGGAGCGGAGAACCGGGGGGGGGGGGAGGGTTGTCCTAACATGAGATAGTAAGCCGGGGTTGGGCGGGGGCCTGGGAACAAAAAAAAAGAATTTTAAAAAATGTAAAAAAAAAAATGTAGTTAAAAAATTAAAATTTTTTAAATGTAATAAAAAAAAAAATGGGAGGGGGGCCCTTACAGGTGTAATGCAAAAAATAAATAAATAAAATAAAAAATAAAAAGGGAGGGGGGCTGGCCGGGCCTGGGGACCATCGGCTCCTTACAGGTGTAATGCAAACAAAAAAAAAAAAAAAAACAGGAAGGGGACCAACGGGCCCCTTACAGGTGTACTGCCTGTACCCCCCCTGATGGCAGCCCTGGTGATGCAGTGTTATTTTGTACCCCATAGACTTCAATGGAAGTGCTTTAAAAATTTGTTTTAGGAAATTCTGATTAATTTTTCTCCCAACTAGTCCCCTCCTCTTCTAGAATTCACAATAGTATGAAAATGGTATCAAAAATACCTTCAAAATGTATCAAAACCATGCCAAGTCATACTGCCGTTGCACTACATAATCACACTGGAAATCGGATATAATCGCAAACTCTAATAAAGCTGGAGGTCTTGTGACCATAAGATATCCTAAACCAGAGCATTGTTCAGCTGGTTATTGCAGTAGACCGGCAACCTTGTGTAAATTAAGATGCCAATACCAACCACTCCTGTTTGCTAAAGCAGGTCTGCAAGTCTGAGTTAGGTCGGTAGCTTGGAGAAATTTCCATACAAGTGGACGCAGGTCTAAATACTTCAACTCTTACAATGTTCCTCCAATACCCAAAATGCAGAATTCAGTTTTCAAATAGAAAACTGCATAGCCTTCCTATTTACTGTATGTTCTGCTAGCTTAGCTGTTCACTTTAAGCCTTGAATGGCATAGTAGACTTAAAAAAAATTAATAATAAAAAATCCAGAGATTATACAATATTGCCAATTTAAAATTCAAAATTCTAAAGCCGAGTCAAATGCAGATCAACAGCACTCAGCATATTATCATGCTTTCAAAATGCACAGTCATGTAGCTATTGATCCTTACTGAGGATTTTAAATGACTGCTAAATTATACCTGCTTGCAACAAATAAAATAAGAACCCATTTACAGTGTCTTGGAAAAGTATTCATATCCCTTGAAATTTTCCACATGTCATGTTACAACCAAAAAACATAAATGTAGTTTATGAAGATTTTATGTAATAGATCAACACAAAGTGGCACATAATTGTGAAGTGGAAGGAAAACGTTAAATGGTTTTCAATTTTATTTTACAAATAAATATGTGAAAAGTGTGGCCCACATTTGTATTCAGCCCCCCTGAGCCAATAATTTGTAGAACCACCTTTCGTTGCAATTACAGCTGCAAGTCTTTTTAAGTATGTCTACCAGCTTTGCACATCTAGAGAGTGACATTTTTGCCCATTCTTCTTTGCAAAATCGCTCAAGCTCTGTCATATTGGATGGAGGGCATCTGTGAACAGCAATTTTCAAGTCTTGCCACAGATTCTCAATTGGATTTAGGTCTGGACTTTGACTGGGCCATTCTAACACATGAATATGCGTGGATCTAAACCATTCCATTGTAGCTCTGGCTGTATGTTTACGGTCATTATCCTGCTGGAAGGCCAACCTCCACCCCAGTCTCAAGTCTTTTGCAGATTAACAGGTTTTCTTCCAAGATTGCCCTGTGTGATGGACTTTTTACCTATATGCTTCAGTTTAATCCTCCCTGCTTGTTTAAGGCTGTTAATTATATTTACTCTTCTGCAGCTAGCCCTGTTTCAAATGTTAATTGTTCTAGCCCTGTGTTTACTGGTTACTGTGATTAGATAAGTGGCTCATGTTAATTATGCTGATTGCTTCCTTGTGATAATTATCTCTCTATATGCGGTGCCGAACCGGCTAGATACTGAGTAGTTCAAAGAAATATCTTTATTTCAAAGGAGCTGTATTGAAGACCCCCCCACTGTGTGAGGGGGGGCGGAGATTTGTCATTGTAACAGTTGTAACCACATATAAGCTCTGGTTTCTTACGATTAAAACTCTGTGTTGTTCAAGCAGTAAGCTGGTCTCATGTGTGACTTTCTGGGCAATTCCAGGGATATCCCTCCTCGTGGAATATTGGGGTGATTTTCGTTATGGGAAGAAGGGAACGTTGACGGGGATATCATACCGATACCGTCACAAATTGGTTGGCAGCAGCGGGATCTTCCCTTCTACTCTCCTTTACACCCGGATTCCAAGCAGACACTGGGAACAGTGAATGGAAGGCTGCTACACCCTGCTTAAAAGAAATACACTGAAAGAACTACTGGAAGTTCGTGGAAGGATTGCTAGCAACAAAACCAAGCGGGTCATCATAGCAGAATTAATGGAGCTAGACCAGGAGAACGGGATTGCAGCAACGCCAGCAGTACAAGAGATGGAGACACCAGTGATTCAGGAGGAGGAATCGCCAGCCAACAAGCTAATGAGAGAGAAGCTAGCGTGGTTCGGCCCGAACCCAACGCCGGATGTGGTGATGAAAGTGATGGACCTGTTAGCGGAGGAGGCCAAACAAATAAGAGACGCAGAGCTACAGGAGGCTAAAGAAATAAGGGACGCAGAGCTACAGGAGGCTAAAGAAATAAGGGACGCAGAACTACAGAAGGATAAACAAATAAGGGACGCAGAGCTACAGTTAAAACTGGCAGCAGTCCAACAAGCAGCCGCACCTTCTACGAACAGCGAGTACAGCACAGCAGACGCAAGGAAGATTCCGTTTAGCGCTTTTAAAGCTTTTGATGAAAAGGACTGTGAGATTGATAACTACCTGGCGGATTTTGAGCGACAATGTAACCTGCACCGAATAGCTAGAAGAGAGTGGGTTGCAATATTGTCAGGCAAACTGTCAGGCAAAGCTTCTGATGCTTTCCGGACCGTGCCAGATCAGGATATCCATAGCTACGCCAGGGTTAAAGAAGCGCTCCTGGCTCGTTATGCAGTAACCCCAGAGTCCCACCGACAGAAGTTCAGGGACTCACGCAAAACCACGAAAGACTCTTACGCAGAATGGGCATGCCAGCTGTCCCTGTCGGCCTCTAACTGGGTTAACAGCAGCCAGGCCACCACCGCAGAGGACATTTTGCAACTAATGCTCCTGGAGCAATTTTACAATCACATCCAGACGGATGTCAAAGATTGGGTGAGAGATCGCAGGCCCATGACTCTACCAGAGGCCGCGAAGTTGGCGGATGAATATGCGGATACTCGCAAGACAAACCAGGTCACACCACGGGTACAACCTCCACAACCAACGGCGCCCTCACACCCACCAGCCGCTAGATACCAACCGCCTAACAGACCGATGACATCTAGCCCTCGCTACCCACGCCAGGAGGACAACGAACAACGCTGCTTCCGGTGCAAACAGTTGGGTCACTTCAAGCAGAATTGCCCCATGAATGACAACACCAGGTCAAATTGGTCTCAACCTGGGTACCGCCCACCAGCAGCAGCCCATTGTGTAGACTCGGCTTGGGATCCCCAGGAGCTGGGTCAGGAAGAACCATTGGGCACCCCTTACGAAGCCCTCATGGTACAATCTGTTATTACGGACAACAGGGAACACCATTGTCAGCTGGTCATGGGCGACCGCCATGAGCCGGAGGGGCCTTGGAGGGAGCTGGGCAGAAAGAGGCACCGCCAGCTACCCTCCAAGAAGAAGAGGTCCTGGAAGTCATATAACCAGCGGACCTGGGAGGAGAAGAAGCGACTGGAGGAGATGGAATCGCAGCGGGCGCCCCAGATGCGGGCCGAGATGTTCGCCAAGGGCCCACCGGTGGCCCCTTACACCACCACCCAGTTCCTGATGATGAAGGACCACGTGGAGAGCCTGCAGGACATGAGCAAGCAGGATCTGATCCGTGAGTACATAGAGCTGGAGGAGTGCATAAGCCGCATGGAGGAGGAGAACAACCACCTGAGGTCACAGCAGGCTGACCCCCCCAGGCTCCATGAACTGGAGATGGAGCTGGAGAAGCTCCAAGAGGAGAACCGGCGGCTGCGGAGGGAGCAGGGGGTGGCTGACCTTATGGGGCTCTGAGTCCCCTCTCCCCCCCCCCCCGGACTCTGAGCACCAGTGCTACAGCATTTCAACAAATATAACTTTTTCTTTTTATGAATCTCCTGTGACTGTCACTTCAGAGCCATAACCTGCCCCTCCCATAGCGGGACACCTAGATGGCGGCGCACAGACCCATTCGCCGTCTTCACACTGACTGCTGGTGACTCTGCAGATCGCACAAAGACTTGGGGACTGACCGGCGTGTGATCTGACGACCCGGTGGCATACCTGAGTAGGGAGCAGTTGTCAAGGGAGGTCAGTCATGCCAAACGGAGTTAACCTCGGACTAAAAGCTCTGAACCCGTCAACCCTACTGGACCAGGAAAGGTCCAACCGGCTTTTCCGGAGCAGGGAGAAGAAGGGGGGCCATTGTGATGGACTTTTTACCTATATGCTTCAGTTTAATCCTCCCTGCTTGTTTAAGGCTGTTAATTATATTTACTCTTCTGCAGCTAGCCGCCCTGTTTCAAATGTTAATTGTTCTAGCCCTGTGTTTACTGGTTACTGTGATTAGATAAGTGGCTCATGTTAATTATGCCGATTGCTTCCTTGTGATAATTATCTCTCTATATGCGGTGCCGAACCAGCTAGATACTGAGTAGTTCAAAGAAATATCTTTATTTCAAAGGAGCTGTATTGAAGACCCCCCCACTGTGTGAGGGGGGGGCGGAGATTTGTCATTGTAACAGTTGTAACCACATATAAGCTCTGGTTTCTTACGATTAAAACTCTGTGTTGTTCAAGCAGTAAGCTGGTCTCATGTGTGGCTTTCTGGGCGATTCCAGGGATATCCCTCCTCGTGGAATATTGGGGTGATTTTCGTTATGGGAAGAAGGGAACGTTGACGGGGATATCATACCGATACCGTCACACCCTGTATTTGGCGCCATCCATCTTCCCATCAACTCTGACCAGCTTCCCTGTCCCCGCTGAAGAAAAGCATCCCCACAGTATGATGCTGCCACCAACATGTTTTACGGTGGGGATGGTGTGTTCAGGGTGATGTGCAGTGTTAGTTTTTCGCCACACATAGCATTTAGCTTTTAGGCCAAAAAGTTCCATTTTGGTCTCATCTGACCAGAGAAACTTCTTCCACATGTTTGCTGTGTCCCCCACATGGCTTCTCGCAAACTGCAAATTGCAAACAAGACTTTAGGGCTTACTTTCAACGATAGCTTTCTTCTTGCCTCTCTTGTATAAAGGCCAGTTTTATGGAGTGCACGACTAATAGTTGTCCTGTGGACAGATTCTACAACCTGAGCTGTGGATCTCTGTAGCTCCTCCAGAGTTACCATGGGCCCCTTGTCTGCTTCTCCGATTTATGCTCTCCTTGCCCGGCCTGTCAGTTTGGGTGGATGGGCCAGGTCTTGGTAGGTTTGCAGTTGTGCCATACTCTACATTTTCGGGTGATGGATTGAACAGTGCTCCGTGAGATGTTCAAAGCTTGGGATATTTTTTCTATAACCCAATCCTGCTTTAAACATCTCCCCAACTTTATCCCTGACCTGTCTGTGTGTGTTACTTGGCCTTTATGATGCTGTTTGTTCACTAAGGTTCTCCAACAAACCTCTGAGGGCTTTTTGGCAATTGGTTAGGGGTATCAGAGTAAAGGGGGCTGAATACTAATGCACACCACACTTTTCAGATATTTTACACACTACTGTGGATTTTGGTGCACAATCGGAAAAAGAGCTGCATGTTCTTTTTTTATTTGGTGCATTGGTGAAATGTGAAAGTGAATGGGCTGCATTAAAGCAACACGTTAATGCAATGTACCAGAATTGCAAAGTGTGAATGGTCTTTCACTGATTTGTGGAACCAACCATGTTGGCTGAAACATTTTAGGGGCGCTACAGGCTGTTCAATTAAATGTACAAGCTATTCAAAAGTATGCATTCTGATCTGAGAATCGAGTGACTGAAAGATGAGCTCATAAATCTGCTACTTCACCAATTATTGTTCATTCACAGGCTGGGAGAGGACAAAACCTGTTAATATGACTGAACTGAGCAGAGCTCTAAACCGTAAAACCGATTGGACAAAAATACAAATTCTTTGATAAATACAACAGCCTCTTTATAAGTATTTTTTCTGTGTATGTAGCAGTTTGCTTGGCACTCAACTTTACAAGCTGCATGTAATGTTGCACCGTGAACCCCTGTACCCACCAGGCTTTTTATACATTTATGTTTCTGAAAGTAAAGGGTTAGTTCACCTTTACCAAAACACTGCCTCTGCATGTAAGGGTCGTCTGTAGATAAAAGTAAACTGTGCAGCTTTGACCAAAGTTGAATAATTCCATTGCTATCGGTATAGGAGGCAATTTATGTTGCACCCGAAGCCTGACTGAAGACCTCCTAGCGATATCATCCCAACCTACCTTGTTGCTAGGACGTTGCTTAGAGACACCCAGCTGTTACTGTTTACCTCCACCATCACAGCAGCAAGCCCTCAAATACTGAGCTCAAATCCACTGCATCAGGGGAGAGAAAGGGCACGTGAAGGGTTTGAATATGAGAAAGAGCCCACTCTTGTGATGGTGAAAGTGAACAGTGCCAGTTGGAGTCTACTAGTAACAAGGCAGGATGGGGAGATGCCAAAGCCAGAGTTTTTCATACAGGCTTCAGGAGATACGTAAATGGCCTACACCTACAGCAAGGGCATTATCCAACTTTGATCAAAGTTGCAGTTTGTTTTTATCTACCGCCATTCTTTAGCTGTGACAGGTTTGTTAAAGGTGAACTATGCCTTTAAAAGATATCTTAACAAAAATGTAATCCATTGCCGCTTACCAGTCCTTGAATGCAGTAGCTGGATTCCTTTTCTTTTATAAATGCCTGTATGAAATTTACACTTTAGTGCTTCCCATCAGTCCTCATTCTCCCATTTAAATGGAGATACGCAGTGTACAACAACAAGGAAGTGTTCCAAATATCACTCGTGAGAATTAGCAGTCAAACACTGGATCGACCAAAAAATGGCGGCTAAACAATGGAGAATGCAGATCAGAAAAATACTTGGCAATGGATATTCTCCTGATAGTTGCAGTGAAAGAACATGAACGAGAATGTGGAAAATCCAAATCCATACGATTATCTGTCTGGGCTTGGAAAAAGCAAATCCTTTTGACCTCTAGACCCTAGAGAACAGTTGACCTTGCTAGCTTCAATCCTGACAAATCTGAATGTGTGAAATATCTGCTCCGGATCCTCTGCTATTGTATAGTGCACAAATAGGCACACAAAAAAGTTCATATGGGGCATAACGTATACAGTCAGTGGCGCCACTTAAGGAAAATGTGCTTTAGAGAAAAATAGATTTGCCTGGGTCTCCCACCCCTTCCCAGTAAATGTATAACCTTCCCTTCTGCTCCGGAGGCAGATCTTTCAGCCTGTTTCACCTGGTCCTAAGACTGGTGCTGTGTATGGGCATCGAAGCGAGGGCTTCAATCTCAGGTGAGTTTTACATAATTAGCTAGTATGATTTGCATACTAGCTCATTATGCCTTTGTCTTGCAGGTGTCTCTTTTACACAAAGTGGGTTTACCACCAAATGGTTAATAGATTCATAGAATCCGGAGAAATCTTTGTGCACAAGAGACAAGGCGAAAAGCAATATTGGATGCTTGTGATCTTCGGGCCTTCAGATGGCACTGCATTAAAAACAGGCATGATTCTTTGATGGACATCACTGTATAGGCTCATCAATACAAAAAAAAAAAAAAATCACTGTCCGAACACAAATCACAGCGCCATCCGAAAATTCAAGTTAAAGCTCTATCATGCAAAGAAGCCATGTCTGAACATGATTCAGAAAACGCCACTGTCTACTCAAAGCTCATTTAAAAGTTGCCTGTTGCAAAGTAGAAAGCTGTTCTATGGTCAGACAAATCGAAATGTGACATTGAGAACCATAGGCACCCATCCTCCAGACCAAATGGGAGAGGCACCTTCTGGCTTGTTATCTGCACTGGGTTCAAAAACCTGCATCTCACATGGCAAGGGGGTACATTAGCGCATATGGGAAGGGCAGCTTGCACATCTACAGAAAGACGCCATCAGGAATGATATATCCAGGTTTTAGAGCAGCATTATGCTCCCATTCATTTGTCTTTTTCAGGGAAGGCCTTGCATGTCTCAGAAGGACAATGCTAAACCGCATACTGCTATGAAAACAGCAAGGCTTCATAATATAAGTGGCCGGGTGCTATATGGCCTGCCTGCAAGTCCAAACCTTTCATCAACTGAAAATATCTGGTGCATGTTGAGCAGTTAGAAACCTGCATTAGGCAAGAATGGGAAAACATTCCTTTTCCAAAACTCCAGCAACTGGGTCTTGTCACTTTCCAGATGTTTACAGGGGATGCTACACCGTAGTAAACATGGCCCCGTCCCAACTTTGAGACGGGTTTCTGCCATCAATTTCAAAATAACCCAAAGGGTTGTTTTCTATTGTGAATAAGATATGGGTTTATGAGATTAGGAATTCATTGCATTCTATTTTTATGTAGATTTTACACAGCATCCCAACGTTTTTTTTTTTTAATTGGCGATGGATGTACAAAAGCTCTATACAGCCTTAACTTTGGCTGAAACATTACCCAAGCAGAAGTTAGCCTGACTATACACAAACCGTGCTGAACAAGTTGTGGCATTACAATGTTCCTGTGCATACTGTACCTTTAGAGGACTCTGGGTGCACCAAATCCAAAACCATCATAACGGACCAGTCCAGACTCTTCCTGAGTTGCCAACAGATGGACCAGCATCTTTCCCACTCCAATCTTGAAAATGCCTACTGGCTCATCACTGTTGGGTGCCTTCCTGAAAACAGAAATAAGTATACCAACTCTTATCAGCTATATATAAACTGTCAAGCTAAGAGCATTTGGGAAACCCAGGAGCAGGCAAATATTTGTATTGTTAGTACCAAGGGCTTGCATGGTTTTGCCGCATCCTGTTTAGTACATTCAAGGCACTGGCAGAATTACTCGAAGGCAACGACATTCACATGTTAAAGGAGTATGGAGAGCCTTGGCCAGGGTGATAAACTGCCTCCAGTGGGAGTGTCCACGATGTCCTGGGCTACTAGGAAGACTGGCAGCATCTAGTAGAGTACTGTGGGAACAGCTCCAGACTAAAGCTTTTATTTAAACCTGCTGGGCATTTTAAGGTTTAAAAGCACACTTGACAGGTACCCAGACTTCCTGCACATCTCTACCTTGTAATAATTGTAAGGCAAAATTTGACACCAATTGGACATAACTTTACAACCACTGACAAGTAAAGTGACCATTGATTATCCCATTACAATGACTGACATCTGAAAGTTGGTAGGATAGATTAGGCAGCAAGTGTTTCCTGAAGTTGATGTGTTGAAAGCAGGGGAAATCTGTTTTGCAGTTTGTTGTGTATGTGGTTGTGTAGCTGCATAGGATGCCCATGCTCACAGCCAAAAGTGCCTACAATGGGCATGTGAGCATCAGAACTGGACCACAAAGCTATTGAAGAAGATGGTTAGATCTGATGAATAAGGTTCATTTTACATCATGGAGGGCTGGGTACATATTCTGTAGGGGAAGAAGGAAGGCTGACAGAGGCAATGTTTTTCTGGCAAATCTGGGGCATACTGTTTATGTTACTCGACACAAACCATCTATCAAAAAATTGCTGCGGACCAAGTACATCCCTTCAAAGAAATTGTAATTTTCTGATGGCAGTGGCCTCTTTCAGCTGAACAAAGTGCCCTGCCACACTGCATAAATGATTAAAGAATGGTTTGAAGAACACACCAATGACAAGTTCAGGTGTTAACGTGGCCTCCAAATTCTCCAGATCACAATCCAATAGAGCATCTGTGGTATATGATGGAAAACAAATACAATCGATGGAGGCCCCACCTCACAACATACAGGAGTTAAAGTATCTGCTACTGATGGCTTTGGTGACAAATACTACAGCATACCTAGGTCTAGTGGAGTCCATGCCTCCATGGGTCAGGGCTGTTTTGATAAATGTTGCTTAATGTTAGATAGGTGTTCAAAGTTATGGGTGGACAGCATTGTAATGGAGGTCAGAAATATTAGTATTTTTTGGGGGGGGGGTTGTAAAAATCAACAGTGTGCAAGCAGTCAGTTTGTCTGCTTAATAAATCTAGGTGGAGGTGATGTTCTCCACAGGGAGCGCAGACAGCATGGTGTCCTGAAGCTAGAGAAGCCAGACGTGTCGGTACCGGGGGTTAAATTCAAAGTACAGTTTTGATTTCCCTATGCTGGCAGAAAAAAAACAGTCTTTTGCTGAGCTTTCGCAAGTGATGGACACAGGGGAACTTTTGTCTGCCTGTACCCCTAGAAGGAGGCTAGAAAGAACAAGTCTCAGTAGTTCCATGTATTGTGTGGCATTCTGAACACTAGGACTTTTACTCTATTCTCTGCTCTTCCTTTAACTACCGTCTGTGTGACCCTGATGCGGAGGCCAGGAGACACAGCCCTTCAAGGACCCAAAATGGCTTTGTGAAGGACCTCTGCCCTTTGGACCCCCCTTCCTTGCCCACTCTGACTGGACTTCCTCTGCCGAGGACACTATTGGCTGGCGAGTCACTAAATTGCTGCCCTTTGCTGTACCGGATTGTGCCTTTTGATCCTGAACGAAGCCCTTGCTGGACTAGATTTGTTACTCTGTGCCCCTGGACTTTGCTGTACTGGACTGTGGCCTGCTACTCTGTGCCCAGAATGTGCCCTGTGATTCTGTCTCTGGCCTCTGCTGTACTTTTCTTTCCTGTGCCTCTGGACTTATCCCTTGATGTGCCCTATTTCCACCCTGTTATATTTTTGCAGGTCTCTCACGGTGTTGGAAATATTGGCTTTTGGCCTTTTATACGACTCAGTTTTTTTTAACCCCCAAAAATAAAGAACCCTTTCAATCAGGGGCCCTAAAACCCCTCCTGCTGTGTGTGTGTTCTGTTCAACCCACACCTCCATCACAGGTGTTTATAAGCCTCTACCTAGCAGTAAGCAATTTAGTGAACACAATGGAGATTTTTTGCACTACATATATACATATACAACAGGGCTTTAATTGCTAAATCCTATCTTTTTTTTTTAGTTAACAAAAAAAGGTTCAACAATACAGCTCTTTCACATATTGTTTAATTTAAATATAAAAATTAAATTTAAACTGCACAAAGAAAAACAAAGAAGCAAAAACGTTATAACATAGTTATAAAATGCTTTAATAAATAGTTTTTTTCTGAACCACTTTAAGAACATGTCAAACAAAAAACGCACTAAACATAACATCCTGCTAAGCGATTCCGGCATTGTGGTATAAAAATTATTTTCAAGCATCCATGTTCATTGGCCAAAAAAGTTAACACCTTCAGATAACCACCTACTCTAGTGGTGTTAACTGTCTGGATGTTTAAATAGCATGTTGGGGTGAGAGTAAAACAAAAGCCATTTGCCCACTTGCCCTTTTGAAAACCGTAAAGCCTTGAAGATTAAAAAAAGAAAAAAAAAAAATACAAAAATAAACGCTCAAGATTTACATTCCAAAAACTATTTTTTGTGAGGCAAGTCAATCTCGAGTTCACTGACTTAGTTGGAGCAGAAAAAAAAGAAAAAAAGAAAAAAAGGAAAAATTGTTCCCTTCATCAAGCCTTTGATTTAACGAACAAAAGAACATTAATACTACTTTCTATGAAACTTTCAAGAAAAAGAAAAAAAAAACAAAAAAAAAAACCAAACTGACGTTTGGCATTACAGACATTTTATGTTTGATTGATGCCAACAGATCTATTTAAAACCAGAACAAGGGCTCGTGAACATTTCTATATTCTATTTACACGTATCTATGCCAGGTCACAATGTAGGTACAAGCTGACCAAATGTCTCACACAGATTATATTAACTTGCCTTTCTGAATCTGGACAACAAATATAAAAAAAAAAAAAAAAGTCTCCGTCAGTAATAAAACCTACCTTCTGTAACATAAATTAAAAAGGAATGGCATTGTAAAGAACAAAGAAATGTCAAAATATTGTTAATAAATCAAATATACAGAGCGATTCCTTTAATATATACATATTTACAAAACATATGTTTACAATAGAAAATAAACGTCTCTATGGACAGGACCCTAGGAATCTGTATATATATATAAAAAAAAATTATAATATATATATATATATATATATATATATATATATATATATATATATATATATATATATATATATATATATATATATATATATATATATATATATATATATATATATATATATACTTTTTTCGAAAAGCAGAAAATAGTCTTTGACAGTTGCTATAGAAAAAGTTTAATCTCAAGGCACTTGTCACATACATCAATACTGCAATCCTAAAATAAAAAAAAAAAACAATAAAAAAAATAAAAATAAAAAGGACACTTAAGCCACAATTCAGGGGTCTTGGACTTGCAATATTGTTCCTGTTAAAAAAGACCCATAAGGCAAAAATCTTCAGAAACCAATACTAGAGGCAAAGAGTGGAGCGCTAGCAGGGCATAGACATCTACCACCACTTTGTCTGGACAAAGTGGAAACACTGCAGTTTATTGGAGTCAGCTCAAGATATATATATATAAAAAAAAAAAAAAAATTAAATTAAAAACTACTTCCTTTCTCTTAAACTGAAAAGGGTTTGGACGCTGTTTTTAAATTATAAGCAAAAAGAAAGAAAATGAAAAAACTAAAAAAAAAAAAAAAAACACAGCTTGTAAACAAGTATACAATTTTTGCATAACAGTTTTACATGATAAAAACAAAACAAAATAAAAGATAACCTTTGTCTCCTCTTGACTTAAAGAGGACTTAAAGCAAACTTATAAAAATAGCAACTATCAAAGAACATTTCTTTTTTGTCTTTTTAGTTGTCACAAATAATTTATGTAGAAATACTACAGCAACAAATAGAAAAAAATAACTTTTTTTTACATAATAAAGTAATTAACAGAGTCCAGATATTAGTCCGGAACTGTACGTCCAGATGAAAAGAGGGCTTTGGTGGGAATTGCTAGGCAAGAAGCCAAAGACCCCTGGTAGTGGTGGAAAGACCAGTTTTGATAATTGGAGATGAATTCTGTCACTCCGCGTCTTATCCTAGAATAGGCACAATGTCCTTTGTCTACAGCTCCGGCTTTTTTCCTTCAGTGGGGCGTATTCACATTTTTAACACAGGTGTTAACCTTTTTGTCATAGTCTGTCCGATGTGGTTTTACAGGGGAATTTTTGGAGCAGTCTGCATCTCCTATGCTTATAGAAGTTTTTGAGTATTTTTGTGAGAGGCACTCATCCTCCCCTGTGTCCTCCTCTTTATCCACTACATCCTCCTTCATCGCCTCATCAGAGGCAGAAGTTCTGTTTTGGGTGTAAAGAAGGTTTTTGCATTCATATTGAATGTCTCTATAAGGCACCCCAATTGGGTTCCATATTGGGTTTAAAGGTTGACGTTGGTTGTTTGTTTCATCTGCGCGGCTTTCTCGCCTCCTCTCTCGCTCTTTTCTTCGCTTTCTCATCCACCAGACGCAAATAATTATGCACGTCACCCAAACAATTCCAAACACAACACAAAGAACTGGGACTAGATAATCTACAATTGAAGAAAAAAAAAAGAAAAAAAAGTTTAGGAAATATGTAATTTAGAGAGTTTTATATCAGTCAGAGCAGAGATTCAGTGAATTGGCATGCCCAACACATATGGGGTCCAAATTCCAAAAGTTAATATGTAAACCAAACAAAAAGGTGATTTGAGCCTCTTTTCCCTAAAGTTACATTCATGATATGGCCAAATGTTTGTGGACACCTAACCAGCACTCCTACATGGGCTTTCTTTGGACATCTCCCTCCAGCACCATGAGGAGCATCAACCTCAAGTGGGCCCCCACTTTCCACAAGATTCTGGAGAGTGTCTGTCGGATTAGTGCCCATTCTGTTAACAGCATTTGTGAGGCCAGGTACTGATATTAGAAGAAAAGACCTGGCTTGCATCCGGTTCATAACAAAGGTGTTCAAATAGGGTTGAAGTGCATTCTCTGTGCTACTAGAGTTGCGCTACACTGATCTGGTCAAGACAGGTCTTTATGGACCTGGCTTTGTGCATCTGCCATGCCCACATACTTTTACTCATAAAAAAAAAAAGGGACTTCAGATGTCCCATCACCTGGAATCCTTAAAGCTTTTTGGGCACCCAAGAGCACCTCAATTCCCTTGTCTTTACTAGATGCTGAAATACCAGTTTTGGGATAGAAGGCACAGAGTTCATGTTAAGGAAAAACATCTTATTAACAATTTTCTATTTCCTTAGCACATCACAAATTGGTTGAATTTTGTTTGTCTTAAAAATAAAATAAAAAAATTAGAAGAGTACCAGTTCCCAAAAAACGTTGTGGGCTGTTGGAAAGTTTCTGTAAACAAAGCAGACGTTATTTTTTCTTTGACTCCTGGCCATCATTCTATTAAAGTGCAATATTATCTATGGACATGGTTATTACCAGATCTATATGAACTAAAATGGCCATGGTCTCTAGGCACCAGCAGTTTGACAGATTTTCTGGGCAACCAAAGTGGAAGTAATCCCTTCTATTGTTCTCAGCCAAGGAAGCCGCCATCTTGGCCTCGGTTTAATCTTCAATTGCCATGATGCTGCACATGTGATCAGTTATGACACCAGCCATTGGAGGGTTTGACAGTTTGGTTGAGTCAATGTGACAGAATTTCCGGCATGCCGGGAATGCAACAGTTTTTTTAAAACTATTAAATCAATTGGTTTACTTCTGCTTTAGGGATAAACCATAAATCTGAATATTTGGGTGATCGCTGCATGCTTATTCAGTCTAAAGAATCTTGCCATACATATCTCTACATCACTTTAAATAATGCTTTAGCTGCCATGGACTGGATTGCCAACATCAGCAAAATCGTCAGTCCAAGAAAATGTCCATTATGCGGATATCTACTCCCATAAACAAATAAATGTTACCTACCCGAACTTGAGCCATCCACCACAACCGTTTCAACTTTAACTTCCATGATGGCCTGCATGACCGTACTGTTTTGCCTTTTGGTGATGGCATTGACTACTGAATTGGCAGCATCTTGAATGAGGCTCTTGTCTGGACTATCAGTTTGTGAGACAAATGCCTGCAAGGAAAACACACACCTTGATATAACACACATAGAACAACTCGGTTATAGAAATTTTGATATAGAATCTTCTGCATGCCCATACATTTTTAATCCATTTTCACTACATACACAATTATGCATCTATGTTGGCCTTTTTAAATTAAAGAAACCCGATGTTAAAAGTGCAGTACCTATAGAAAAATTGTGCCTTTTGTAGAGAATTTCAGTTGACTGCCATGGATTACTCCAGTCTGCACTTAAAGTGGACCTGCAGCTAGAACATGGAAATGATCTACATATCCTTAACAAGCAGTACAAGTTTGAAATCAAGCCCAACCTCTCTAGCTGCTTGTAGTGTGCAGTAATTTGTTCTCAAGATACCCAAAGATCACAACTCTAAAGTGCAGATTCCATCAGTTTCTAAATGCTTAGAAGTTTCTGCTGGTTGTTTGGAACAGAAGGTAAGCAGGCTGCCAAAATATTGCACTTCATAGAAAGAAGCTGAGATTGTAGCGCTTCTGTGGTAAATATTGAAGACAAGTTCCCTCACAATGCTTGTGACTACTGGGGAGTTTGCTTTAACCACATCCTGCCCATCCTCAAATGGCAAATGGGTGCGGCTCTCATTCTGGGACGTCATGACATTGCCCAGTTTAGCCACGATCGTGCGCCCCGGGCACTCCGTGTTCCTACGATGCAGCGTGACCCCGATCTCAGCGAAGAGCCTTCACTCAATACCCATGTGATCGGCTGTGTCCAATTACAGGCGATCACATGTAAACAAGTGCAGTTTATTGACTTTTCCTCTCACAGAGTGTGAGGAGAGCTGATAAGCAGCATCACCTCACAAGAAAAATGTGTAAAGCTAATCAGGGCACAAATCATCAATGGCATGATTACAATGCAGCCCCAACTGTGCCCATCAGTGATGCCACAAAACAAAATAGATTACAGCACACACATTCAAAAATGACATTTAAATCCTGCAAGGCCATTTAAAACACCTGAACATATAAAAAGATGGCGATTTGGTTACACCATTTGGCCATATAGTGCTAAGCGCACTACTGTGTCAAAGTACCCCATTATCAGTGGGTCCTACACTATTCATAGAATGAAAGGTCCTGCATCTTAACCATGGGAGATCTATAAGGACTCCTCCTATAACACAGGTGGACACTAATAAAAGGTAATGAATGGGTGTCCACCCGTGTTATAGGAGGTGCACTTCTAGATCTCCCATAAATGGGCTTTTGTCTCCCATGGTTGAGATGCAAGACCTTTTATTCTATGAATAGTGTAGGACCCACTGATAATGGGGTACTTTGACGCAGTAGTAGGTTTAGCACTATATGGCCATATGGTGTAACCAAATCCCCATTGTTTAATATGTTCAGATGTTTTAAATAGCCTTGCAGGATTTAAATGCAATTTCTGTATGTGTGCACTGTAATCTATTTTGTTCAGTTTGCAGCCTTATCGTAGCACCATCTTAAATGTAAACGCATTTTTAGGGTGTGCCCCCCCACCCCCAAGTCTGTAGGAGAAAAATGACGATTGAAAAAATTTGCTGTCAGAAAATAAACTTTCTTTTTTTTTTTTTTTGCTATAAAAAGACCAAAGGCGGGGATTAAATACCACCAAAAGAAAGCCATCTGTGTGAAGAAAATGGTAAATAATTAATTTGGGTACAGTGTTGCATGACCGTGCAATTGTCATTCAAAGTGAGCCAGCACTGAAAGTTGAAATAGGCTTGGGCAGCAAGGGGGTGAAAGTGCCCTGTAATGAAGTGGTTAAAGTGCTTTTACTGTTGGTTTAGAATATGTACCGGTAAATACTTTAGTTGCAAGGTCTGGGCAGGGGTTAAATTTAACGCCTGGCTAACGAACATTAAGGCTGCTTTCACACTGGGGTGGGCGTTGACAAGAAAAACGCTGCTAGTTCTAGCAGCGCTTTACCATAATTTTAGTGGCGCTATTTGACCGCTAGCGAGGCACTTTTAACCACCGCTAGCAGCCAAAGGGCTACATGCTTCCATTCCTTTCAATGGGCAGTAGTGGTGTATACCTCGCTCCTCCACCACCCCAAAGATGCTGCTTGCAGAATTTTAACATACTGCCAGCACATCGCCCTAGTGCGAAAGGGGTCTAAACGCTTACATACATTCGCCAAAATAGAATCCGTAACATCCTTCAACGTCAAAATGGCACAGTCACCTTTTTACTGAATAAAAGTATACTTACTACTGCAACTTCTACTGCTTTTTCCGTTGAATAAGAGAAGTCACATAAGAGTACAAGTTGTTGGTCTTTGGATACCGTCCTAATGGATGGCAAATATCGGATCTCTGAGCAAATGTTTTCCACTGTGGTTCCCTTGAAAAATATAAGAAGTCATTAACACATTTTTACACCAACAATCATCTTCCATCTTATCAAGATTTTCTCTATCCTGTACGTCAGCTCATATTAAAGCTAATTTCTAAGCAAAAAGATTAATAAAGTGACGGAATACATATACAGACTTTTTTTTATACCGGCCAAAGGAATAGTATTTTTGTCTTCCCAGTTTAAGCAAAGCTGCCACAGGACAGTCATGTCTGGCATGGCATGTGACCTGATTTTGCTCTGCTACAGTTAAAAGCTTAGCTCCAGAAAACATTTAAAATTGCCCCTTGCAGTGGGGCTGTGCCTTCAATGTAGGGGCTAATTGCTAGTTTAGGTGTAGGGAACACATGAGAGAAAACTTAAGTGGTTGTAAACAATGTAAAACAACCCAGTTTAAAACGGAAAAGGCAAAACATTTGTGTATAGGATATTTAAAAAAAATCTCCTTTTTTATACAAGTGATCACATTCCCTCTTTTCTAAGCTACATAAGAGCTGGGGGGAGGAGAAGCAACAGCACACTGCGCTTCCTAGTGAAATGTTGTGAGTGGGGGGGTCAGGACAAGTCTGATCATTGGAGAGCAGGAAGAGTTCCCAGCATAGATAGAGAACGGACTATGGTGTGCTCTGTTATTGATGGAAAAGCAGAGGGACTGGCAGGAACACCAAGGATTTCAAACAAAGAAAGCAAAATAAGGAACAGGACAGTTTCTCATACAAGTACATGGTACAGCAGGCACATATCAGGAATATGAAATGTTGGGGTAACTAACCAGATCCTCCACATTGCTAGACTACTTTCCTACTGGTTCAAGGGCAATTATATGGTCATGCAATCACATAGTGTGCAAGGTTTAATGCAAGTAATTGTTTTGTGTACTTTGTAATGCAACTGATGCATCCAGATCTGTAATGTGACTTGCACTCCAATATTTGAGTTTTTGATAAACGGTTTAGGGAAACCAATTTTCCCACAGCACTGTAAAAGTGATCAGGCAGAGAAAATTTTAGAGGAAAGCTAATCGCCAGATGAAAAACTGCACCCATGACCCTAGTATACCCACTTGCTGCAATAAAATGCAGATAAAAAAAAAAAAAAAGTTATCTGCTCTGTGCAGTAGTTTTGCACAGAGCAGCCCAATACTCTTTTCTGGTCCCCTGCCGGTAGGTCCAGGACCCTCCCTCCTGCCAAGTGCCTCCCAAGCTGTTGCTGTGTTTGTCTATTCACACACGGAGCAAGGCACGGCCCCACAGCCACACTCTCCTCATTGGTTCACTGGCTGTGATCGACAGTAGGCCCTTGGCTCCTGCTGCTGTCTCATTGCTGGATCAAGATGGGGGTCAGGTAAGTAATAGGGGGGGGGGGGGGGCTGGTTCCACACAGGTGGTTTTTAGCTTCATACATGGTATGCATGAAGGTAAAAAAAAAAAAAATCGACCCTATACAACCACTTTAAGATCATGGGTCTTTGCAATGGCCTGTGTCCAATTAACCACACTAAACATTAGCATTTATTTTATATTAATCTCTCTAGGTTACAGAGTTAAAGTGTAACTGGTAACTATAGATATGGTGACAAAGCAGAATGTACTCTTTAGCAGATTAAGGGCCATGTTGACCATTCAGGATACGACTAGCAGATAGAACTTTGCTGCAGCACTGCACTATTAAATTAACCCAAGGTCAGGATTTTAACAAACCATGAGGTTAACAAACTTTAAAAAAAAATGTAAAGAGGGATATATTTTCACCTGTGGAATTTTCTCATTACTGAAGATTAAGGTTATCCGGGCACAGTTATTGTCCAGGTAGCCAGTGTTGGGCAAGCACTTGACGATGTGTGGTCTGTCGGGGGCGCTGCATTCCCCCCATTCTTTGCATGGTGGTTGGAAGCATTTTGCTGAGGAGAACTTTGGTTCACATTCCTGATCCTGGGGACACTGGTTCTTATCGTGACTTTTTTCCAGCAAACAGGGCTTACGGCCACACCAAGTCTGAAGGGACAAAATATTGCACATTAACTTTTTATATACATTGAATATACATATAACTGTATTCTCACTGTGAAATTGTATTACAAAGCAAGTTTTGGCGTGTTACATCATGCAACTTAGGAAACCCAATAGCCGCGAGTTTTCAGAGGAATCTTAATATTCAGTCTTAAAGTGTAATCACTGCAAAATAAAACAAAAATGCAGCACATGCACATTCTTTCATGTTTATCTCTTTGAAGGTCCTGCAAGTACAGAAATCTACCTGCCAATATAGGAGAGACTTGTTCTTTAGTCAAAGAAAACAACTTGGAAGACTCCTTGAGATCACAGCACAGGCCAAAAAGGGTGCACTTAATATATCAAAATGGAGGAAAATACGAGAAGTCCAGTGCTAAGGTTGTAACTGTGTTGGCAAATTAAATCAACAAAATCTTGACTTTGCCTGCTTTCAATTTCAGTGCAGAGCAGTCTGACGTTCTGAGACAAAATTTCAAGTGCAAAAGTTCGTTTTGCGTTTCCATTCACACAGCATACCGAGATAGATATATATTACACCCTTTAAACGGTTCTAAAGAGAAGGCCCCGCAGCAGATTTGGGGCAATCTCAGAGTCTGTTCCCGCACAGACTGAGGACTCCATGCACTCGCTCTCTAACAGATGCAGGAGAGGCCAGAGCCCTTTGTTAGTAAAGTGTTCAAAATCTAGGTTAAAGCTGAACGCCAGCAATTCAGCGACTTTTTAAAAACTGTAGGCAAATCATGAGTTAAGCCCAATGAGATGCCTGCAGCCTCCTAGACTTATCTCTATTTATATTGGACAAGTTTATTGTGCTCCAGGAAAATAACTGGAGATGCGTCTTGCTGAGGTCTCCGCTGCTACAAAAGCAGAGTCGCTGTAACTGCCATGCCTGCCCCATGCCCAATCACAGTAGCCTTTATATTATGTGAACTCATTCACAAAATGCAAAGGCTTCTGTGAAAGGGTGGCAGAGGAAAGGGGCAAACATAGCTGCTCTATGTGTCCCTTAGAGCTGGAGTGTCTCTAGTGGGAGTGATTCTATGCATTAAGGTAAAATGTCCCCCTGTGCAGCAGCCACTCATTTCTAGCCCCCCCCCCCCCCCCCCCAATACATACCTGAACCCGACCTTACTCCAGTAATATGCACGAGAGCCTCAGCTCTCCAGGGACTCTCCCCCCTCATTGGCCGAGCAGCTTGCAGGGGCGAGCCACTGCTCTGTGTCTGAATGGACACGCAGAGCCGCAGCTCAAGCCTGTTTGGGTGCCCCAATTGCAAGCTGCGTGGTCATGGGGCACTCGGCCAGAGAGAGGAGCCAAGAGCACTGGTGAGGGACCTGAAAAGAGAAGGATTGGGGCTGCTCTGTGCAAAACCACATGTATAACAGGTTTGTTTTTTGTTCTTTAAAAAGAGCCTTCAAAACCGATAATGAAGTACAGCACAGTACAAACAGGGTTAAATAAGTTAAATAGGAAGTAAACCCCGATGGGTTTTTACTTTTATGTTCCTGCAAAGTAAAAGCACAATGTGCTAGTATGCATCGCATACCAACACATTATGTGACAGTTACCTGTAAAGGAAGCCTGTGCTGTCCCCGCTGGAGGCCGAATCCACGTTGGCCCCTCGTCCTTTCGGGGCCGCGGACTCAGGCTCTGACTGGCCGGGGTTGTGTGACGTTGTTCCCATGCATGCGTGCGGGAGTCGCAAGTCACGCCCAGGGGCGGCCGCTGGTTTAGAAACACAGAGGGCAGTTTCTTCACAGCACATGTGCCAATGACATCACTGGCACAATACAAAGTAAATATCTCCTAAATAGCGCACGTTTAGGAGATAATTTATTGTACCTAAAAGGCAAGCCTTATAGGCTTACCTATAGGTTCAACTTGAAAACTGATGTTTACAATCCATTCAAGCTCAACTCCACAGCCCGCTCCCACACTTTATAAAGCAGGGAGGGCTTGGTGGGATTTTTTTTTTTAGTAGATGGGTAACCAGCAATTTTTTTTTCATGACAACATAATGGAAAAAATGAAACAAATATAAAAATTGTTATACCAATTTGGTTGCAAAAATAGAGATGCACATTAAAGTAAAATACCAAGTTTTGTAGAGCACTGCAAGTTAGGCAGGGCCATTAGTTTTGTTTTAAAAGTTGAACTAAACTGGCCTATCCTTTACAGCAAAGAAAACTGCCACCTTGACCTTTGATCTATAGTTGCCATGGTGCTGAAAGTGTGATCAATTATCACCCCAGTCATTTGATAGTTTGACCGTTCAGTTGGGAGCCAACATAACCACAATAGCAGCTGTAAGTTATAACTGAAGGTATTACTTAAATGTATTGGAAACAAAAAAAACAAAAAGTTTGATTGATTAAAACAGTTTAAACGTCCCGTACCTTGGTACACTCTATCACCCCATCCAGACAGTGACAGACATTGCATTCCTCATCCCATTTGCTTCCGTGTGGGTACTGTGTTCCCTTCAGCCAACAAGATCTTCCAGAGACAATCACTAAAAAGGCAGCATGAAAAACACGTCAGACAACAGGACGGTTCAGATCTGCTGCCAAACTGTCCATATAAATGCTTACAGAAGTCTCCAGCACTTAAGCTGGATATGGCAAGCCAATTACCTTCCTGGCAGCGTAGCCCAGCTCGTCCAGAAGGGCAGGTGCACTTGTAACCGTTTATTTCATCTATACAAGTGGCACCGTAGCCACAAGGGGAAGACTGGCATTCATCGATGTCTACAATAGATAAAAAAAAATTATGTGAACCGTGCTTGGCAGAGCTCTGTTGTCAACACAATACACTGTGATCAAACATGGCAGTGTCCGCTTCATTTATAGTACAAAGTGTGCGATACGCGGCAATGGCCTGTTTCAAATGCCACACAGCTGCTTAGATTGATCCATTTGATCTGCTCTGCCATTTGTCCATAAAAGTACACAAGATGTACATAATTTTACCTCTAAATAAGCACAGTGTACAAAAAACAAACAAAAAACAACATAAGGGACATGACTACAACTTAAAAAAATAAATAAAAAAAAGTATTCCAAAGTAAACCTACAGATTACACCAATAGGGCAGTCTGTTGCTTAAAGCGATTGTAAACAAACTTTTTTTTTAATAAAAAGGTAACACTTACCTGCTCTGTGCAATGGTTTTGCACAGAGCAGCCCAGAGATCCTCCTCTACTTGGGTGCCCCGCCAGTGCTCTGAGCACCCCCCTCTTGCCAAGTGCCCCCATAGCAAGCCACTTGCTGTGGGGGCACTCATGCAGGCTTGCTCCTGAGCCAGCTCTGTGTCCATAAGACACAGATAGTGCTGCTCAGCCCCATGCCTCTTGCTCCCACCTCGCTGGCTGCGATGGGCAGCAGCAGGAGCCAATGGCTCCTGCACATCGCTGGATCGAGATTGGGCTTAGGTAAGGTTAGGTAATAATTTCCCTGCTCTCCTTTCTTCAAATTGGAGTTCTAAGAAGTCTGGAAATCCTGACATTGTGAAAACTCTGCTCTGGGTTCCTACAGCAGCCAGTCTCATGAAACAATGTAAAGGTGTGGTCAACTCAACAGGTTTATGGGACTTATCCCTGGCCAGAGCTGGCAAATCAGTAGCAGATTCTGATTCTGTCAGCCGATATCATGAGACAAATACCATGGCATATAATGTACCGTCAAATAAGCTGCTGTGAATTGCTGCCTTAAAGGGGTTATTAAGGTAAAAAATGTTCCCCCTAAATAGCTTCCTTTACCTTAGTGCAGTCGTCCTTCTTTTACCTCATCCATCAATTTTGCTTTTAAATGTCCTTATTTCTTCTAAAAAATCCTCACTTCCTGTTCTTCTGTCTGTAACTCCACACAGTAATGCGAGACTTTCTCCCTGGTGTGGAGAAAGCCTCTTGAGGGGGCGAGCAGGAGTGTCAGGACGCCCACTAACATACAGCTCCTTTCTCTATCTGCAAAGTAGAGAGCGTCCCGACTTGCCTGCTCGCCCCCTCAAGAAGCTTTCTCCACACCAGGGAGAAAGCCTTGCATTACTGTGTGTAGTTACAGACAGAAGAACAGGAAGTGAGGAATCTCAAGAAGAAATAAGGACATTTAAAAGCAAAATGGAAGGATGAGGCAAGTGAAGGAGGACTGCACTAAGGTAAAGGAAGCTATTTAGGGAGGGAACAAAAACATTTACCTTTACAGCCCCTTTAATGGCACTGGTTCAACAAATTGCGTACAAACCATGGATAAAATGCCACAATAACTTATGAATATCATGGAACTAGAAAGATGTTTAAAAATACAGCTACCATTATCTAAAGTCAACAAGTTAAAAAAAAAAAAAAACGAATATCCTCATTATGGATCCACTGATACTAGTTAAAGTGTACGAGCACCGATAGTTTTTCTGAAATAATTGCTGATAGCCATTTTTAGGGTCATGTGACAGTTTCTTTTTTAGACCAATGAAACATTATTACATAGATTAACATGCAGTGAGGAGTGAAGGGTAGATGAGAGGAGCAGAAAGAGGACAGTGTTGGAGGAAACTCTGGACAGCCTGGAATGGTCAGAGAGAACCTGGATCAGAGCTCTCTGTAGTGATTAGACTAGGGGTAGTTTAGACTCACAATTTGGGTAGCAGTGGAGCACGATCATTCCTGAAGGACCTCTGCTTGGCTGGGGAGCTAGACAACCCCGACAGAGAGGGACTCTGGGACGAGGACACAAGGAAGGGACTTGAGGACAGACACAGCCAGCCCCCCCACTCCCATTCACTTCAGATCTGCTGATTCACGTCAGTCACCGACAGCCAAGCAGAGCACCGATCACAGGGTTCCACCGTACTGACCAGGAGTTGGCATCACTATTCCCGACCCACACCTCCATCCAATGCACTATCCCCACTGCCAACCCTGCTCCTCCATCCATCCTATGGCCAGTCCTGGCCTGCTTGAAGGTATTGGTTTGAGTATCAGAGCATTTGCATGAGTACAAGTATTAATGCAAATGCTTAGTATCGGCACAGATACCGGTATCGATTTAACACTAATCCTCAAGATTCCATAAAAGAACATTGCTCAACGCAGAAAAAATAAATAAACTTACTAATCCTGCAATCAGGTCCTGCAAAACCAGGGGCGCATTCGCAGCGAAACCAGTTGACACCATCAACACAAATTCCACCATTATAGCTGTGAAGAGAGACAAAATATGCACTTTATATTTAACTATATAATAAAAATGTATACAGGTAGCAACATATAGACTACCAATTACAATTTACCCTTTAATAATGTTTTAAATCGGGGCGTGGCCTGACGAGGCATGTGAGCAGACGTGCTGCACGGAGCTCCCGCCGCTGATCCTGGATTCGATCCTTCCCTCGCCACACTAAACGCCCGAAATCGCCGCTAAAAGGTGCGGACCGTACCCGGGGTGCCTCAGGAACCAAGGGAACTGAGAATCCCGGCATGATGACCAGAGGAAACCGCGGAGACGCCGCGGTCTCGGCCTCCCAGGATTCGCAAGATGGCGCCTGGATGCTCCAGCCTCAGAAAACACCACGGGGCCAGGATAAGAAATCGGAGCAGGGGGGTAAGTCCACCAAGCCCCCTAAAGCAAAAGAACAGGCCAGAGACATGCTTTATTACACCCAGAAGCTTGCAGGCCCTAGTGACCACACACAGGCTGGGAACCAGCAGCGCTCAGCACAAGTGGAGCTGCCAGAGAATGACACTGCAGGGGGGATGGATGACTGTGAGCCGATGGAGTCAGTCCCTGATCCCATGCTAGCTCTGCAGGGGATACAGTCAGAAGACAGCCCCCAGCCCACTCTAAGTGAAATATTGTATGCTGTTCACAAGTGTACTGCCTCTGTAAATGCTTTGAAAGACCGTTTTGGAGGGCTGGAAGAAAAGGTGTCTCTCCTCCGTCAAGATATACAAAAGATCAGGGAGCGTACCACGGCTGTGGAGGGAAGAGTGAGTGATATGGAAGATCAGCTGCCCCATATTACTAGGGATGCGCGCGGTGCGGCCCAGCAGGCCAGACAGGCCTATGACAAGACTGATGAAATTGAGAACCGCCTAAGGCGCAATAATGTGCGTATTGTGGGGCTCCCAGAGAAAATTGAGGGCAGAGACCCTACAATATTTGTCGAGAACTGGCTGCAGGAGGTGTTCGGTAAAGACGCGTTCTCCCCCCTATACGCCATTGAAAGAGCTCACAGGGTGCCCCCGCGCCCTCTACCCCCTGGCAACCCACCCAGAGCAATGCTGGCAAGACTCCTAAACTACAGGGACCGTGAGGTGGTGCTGAGACTAGCGAGGGAAAAAGGCAAGGTGCTGCACAATGGCACGAGAATCTCTTTCTACCCGGACTTCTCGGCAGAAGTACAACGCCGACGCTCGAGATTTGCCGAGGTCAAGAAACGCCTGCAAAAGCTGCAGCTCCCGTACGCTATGCTGTTTCCTGCTAAACTTCGCGTAACGGCAAGAGACCAGAACCACTTTTTTGAATCTGCTCAGGATGCAGCCGGATGGCTGGATCACAACGAACAGGATCTACGTAGAAGAGGCCGTGACGGGGGAGAAGGTTGATAATGCTTATGATGTCCGCACCAGGCCTGGAGGGCGTAAGCTTTCCCAAAAAAGTGTTCATTTGGCCAGTTGAGGGCCGGTTCCAGATCCATATTCAAGGCGAGTGAAATCCCTACTACAAGTGTTTGGCCCTTGTTTTTCGGCGAAAAACTTTTTTGCTTCCCCCCTTCCCTTTCATATTTTTTGTTTTTTGTTAAATTTTTTCAAGCCCCTGGGAGAGGGTGAGAGGCAAAGCTGCACAGTGTTTGCATGGGGCCGGGCGTATGTGGGGGCCTGGCTCCACTGCTGGCGCCCTGTTGGCGCAGAGGGGGTTTACCCACACACCCCTCTAGGTTCTAATGAGTACCCCTGTCGGGTATGTTTGAGGAGGTGTCTATATTTTTTGTTTTTTGGCTCACCTAACGCTACTATTTTTTCTTCTTCACTTTTAACCTCACTCCATTGCACAAGTGTTATTCCTACTATGGAACTGCAGGGCCAGATACGGCTGAGGATTGTCCTGCTCTGCCCACGAACCAATCAACATACATACTCGGGACTGGCCACTGGATATGTGAGTTTCACCTACCTCTCTGTTTTACTGACTAATTGTGGGCAATGTCGGATACACCTTTAGTGACTTGGAATGTTCGGGGGGTAAATGATCCGTTGAAAAGGACGATGATTTCTGCCTGTCTGAAGAAATTCCACCCGGCCATCATAGGCCTGCAGGAAACACACTTGCAGAAGGACACGGTGGGGTTCTTACAGTATGCCTGGGTAGGGAAAGCATATCACTCCACCTACTCTGCGTTTTCGCGTGGAGTGAGTGTATTGATACACAAGGCATTGGCCTATCAGGAGTTAGACTCCCTAATAGATGTGTCGGGTAGATTCGTATTTCTTTATTGTAAACTGTACACAATGACACTTATTTTGGCTTTTGTTTATATTCCCCCCCCGTTTTCTCGGGAGGTGCTGCAGGTGCTGCTATCCTATCTGGCCAACAAGCCGGACATTCCAGTATTGATAATGGGTGATTTTAACTGCTATTTAGATCCCAAGCTTGATAGGCACCCCCCGGTGTCTCCCCCTAGGGGGGGCCGGGGCACGGCTCTCAGCAGGCTACTGCTTGAGGTGGGGTGGACCGATATTTGGCGGAGCCGCAATCCCCACGGCAGGCAGTTCTCATGCTTCTCCAAGACCCATGGGTCATTGTCCCGAATAGACCTCTGTGTGGGTACCCCGAATCTAGTGGGAAATATATCCGGGGTAGAGTACTATCCTAGAGGGGTATCGGACCACTCCCCATTGGCGCTTTGGCTGGTTGCACAGCCCCCCAGTTCCCTGCCTAGAGCTCCATGGAAGCTGAATGCTTTCTGGCTTAAACTATTTACATCACCAGACAGGGTCGTTTCTCAGATACGGGAATTCTTTAGATCACACGCCAACAGTAGTGATAGCCTTCAGACATGGGAGACCTTTAAAGCATTCACTAGGGGGGTGTTCATTCACGAGGTACAAATCATTAAGCACAATTCTTCGGCCTTGCAGGAACAGGTGGGTGACCAGGTAAAACAGCTTGAATTGGCATATGTGACTGATCCGTCTGATTCTGCACGGGAGGCATGGATGTCGGCCCAGGACTCCCTGGACCGTCTGAGATCCTCCACGGCGGAGCGGAAAAGGTTCTTTACTAAACTAGCATTTTTTGAGGAGGGGGAGAAGACGGGCCGCTTGCTTGCCAGAATTGCACGCTCTCAGCAGCAGTCGCCAGCTATTGGTGCGATTCGGGCGGCTGGTGGTAGGCTGGTTAATTCCCCTGATGCTATTGTATCCGAGCTGGCCACTTTCTATGAGGATCTCTATGGGTCAAGGGAGGACTACACAGATGAGGAGTTAGTCACATATATGTCCCAAATTAATTTGCCATCACTGTCTGTAGGGGCCCGCAAACAATTAGATGCACCTATAACTCTGGAAGAACTTCAGGCTGCGGCCTGTTCCTTTCCTACGTGTAAAGCCCCGGGCGAGGATGGGTTGCCCATGGAGGTGTTCACCCAGTATGGGGAGCTACTACTTCCTGAACTATTGAAGACTCTGAATGCTTCGATGGAGAGGGGGGTACTCCCTGACTCCATGAACAAGGCTAATGTGATTTTGTTGTTGAAGCCAGGGAAGGATCCAGTGGACCCGGGCTCTTATAGGCCAATTTCGTTGCTACCTAGCGACGTAAAGATCCTAGCTAAGGTTTTGGCGATGCGGGTCAATGGGATAGTGTCCACAATTATTCACCAGGACCAGGCGGGCTTCATGCCACAAAAGTCCACAGCAACTAACTTGCGTAGGCTATACCTGAACATGCAAGTGCAGGCGGACAACGGAGGGCGGAGGGCCCTGCTGTCGCTGGATGCCAATAAGGCGTTTGACAGCGTCAGCTGGAGATACCTGTGGGCAGTGTTGGGAAAGTTCGGTTTTGGAGAACGCTTTGTAGCATGGACCAGGCTATTGTATGCATCCCCGCAGGCGTCCATTAGGATGGCGAATAAGATGTCGCCGGCGTTTGCATTGGGCAGGGGGACTAGGCAGGGCTGTCCTCTGTCCCCCCTGCTCTTTGCGATCGCTATAGAGCCTCTGGCGGCCCTGATACGGACGAATGACCGAGTTGAGGGCTTCAGGTATGGTGACCTCCATGAGAAGATAATGCTATACGCTGACGACATGCTGCTTTTCTTGGGGGACCCCACCCTGGCGCTGCCGGGGGTCATGGCTGTTATACAGGGGTTTGGCCGCTTTTCAGGTCTGACCATTAATTGGTCCAAATCTGCCCTGATGATGCTTGATGAGGACACGGAGGTGACCCTCCCGGCCTCATGCCCCATACCTGTAGTGAATAGTTTCAAGTACTTAGGGGTGCAAATTTCGCCCAAACTGTCAGAATATTGTCTGTTAAATATATACCCATTGCTGTCCCGATTTAGAGACAAAATAAACACATGGAACAACCTTAAGATGTCCCTGGCAGGCAAAGCAAATTTAATAAAAATGATCTTAATGCCCCAACTGTTGTACTTCCTACACAACTCCCCAGTGGTTATTCACTTAAAGATTTTTAGAGTAGTGAACACCCTGTTCAGGAAATTGCTATGGAACGGGAGGGCTCCCAGGATTAGGCTGGAGCAGCTTCAGCGTGCTAAAGACGATGGAGGGTTGGCGGTCCCCAACCCTTGGGTATACTATCTGGCTGCACAGCTCCAACATTTGGTGGGCTCCATGGCTCGGGACCCTGTGGGATCGGCGGCACGGCTACTGCTGTATGCTTCTGGAGCCGAGACCATTCCCCTGGGCCTGGAGGCGCAAATGTTTCTCAAATCTAACAAGCTAAACCCGACTTTAACGTTGTCTCAAAAGGTGTGGAATAAGGGCAGGCAGCTTCAGGGGGTCAGGGGGTTCACTGAACATAGTCCTATATGGAATAACTCCTCCTACATTGAATTAGCTAAATTGCAGCAGGAATCACGTTGGAAGATCTATGGGATAACTATGTTGTCCCAAATATTTCATAATGGCAGGCTGCTGACGTTTGCTCAGCTGCAGGCTCGCCATGATCTTCCGTCATCCATGTGGCTCTCATATCTCCAGCTTAGGCATGCGGTAGCAGCTCAGGGGAATGCTGTGGAGTGGACATTGTCGCCCGCTCCGGTGTTCCACTTGCTGAGAACGACCTCCGAGACCAAAGGAATTATTTCCCAATGCTACCAGATGCTACTTTCCAGGCACCTGGACGCGTACCCTAGCGGGGCCTTGTCTGCCTGGCAGAGGGATCTCGGCCAGATAACGGGTGACCAGTGGGAGGAAGCCCTCCAATCCCTAACTACATGCTCCCTTAATGTCGCACAAAAGGTTTCACAACTCTACATATTACTGAGGGTACACTATACTCCGGTGAGGTTGCACAGGATGGGTAGGCGGGCGGACCCATTGTGCTGCAGATGTCAACAGCACGAGGGGGACCTAATACACCTCCTGTGGCGCTGTCCAAAACTACACAGATACTGGGGAAAGGTGGTGGAGACGATTAACTCTGCATTCCAGACAAAGGTCCCGGTCGATCCTGTGTGCTGCCTGCTGGGGGTGCTGGAAGATGCGGTCCCCGAGGAGGCGACCAGGGTGGCTGTCTCTAGGGCGCTGTTTCAAGCCAGAAAGTTGATATTAATGGGGTGGAAGTCTGTCTCCCCGCCAACTCACTCCTCTTGGATTTCCCATATGGGAAAGGCATTAATAATGGAGAAGTGCATTTACCAACATAGAGGGTGTCCAGGGAGATTTGAGAGGATATGGGGGCTGTGGCTGGACACACCGGGTTTGAGTCCCGGGGAACTGGTCATGACTAGACTTTTGAGGTGCCTGTAGATGTATATGTATGTGGGATTCGTGAGGCCTGTCGCATGTATTGTTGATGGTGGGAGGGAAGGCTTGTATATTGGAAACAAGGGGAGTGCCGGTTCCAGTGGGCGGAGTGAGGGATGGGATGTGTCCGAATTTATAAGTTGGTTATATGTTGGTAAGGACTTGACTTGTATACGTGCAATGGAGAGCTGTAACACTTGTGTGAACCTGTGTATGTTCAATAAACACCTTTTTGATTTAAAAAAAAAAAATAATGTTTTAAATCACCAGCAGATGCTCCAGTAAAATATGTCAAATTCAATACAAATGTTTAAAGTGTCTACAGGCACAAGACAAGGTGCAATCAATCCAGCTGGTTATGGCTGAAGAAGGCACTAATTACTCTATACACTTTCCCAACAGACATCTCCAGGTTGAACATTCCCAGGGGCAGGTTGATGGGCTGGAATACATTTCTTGCAAGTAAACTTCTATTGCTGGTCATGCAAGTGCTACTCCTCCCTAAGCTAAATATGCACATTTGTAAGATCCAAGTTCAGTCAAAATTTTAATTTAAATGCAGCAGTTGCATGGTATACAATCGGACCAATATTAGCAGTGATTACTACCAGTGCAAGTCAAGCCCCTATTTTTTTTTTATAAGGGCAACGCCTTATTTTAAATTGCAGAATTCACTTATACAGTAGCCCCAAGTACCAGTATGTGACAATCAAAGCATCACTCATTGACAAGACAAAGCTCCCTTCTATACATGAAATGTTAAGACGTGGTTGATCAGTACAATCGAATGAAGCGTTAAATATACTCACCATGGGTAGGGATTACAATCATTGGTATCTATTAAAAAAAAAAAAAAGGGATTATTAAAACTAAAAATAAAAAAATTGGCACATAAACCTTCAATAGAACATCTATAATGCATTTCACTGGGAGCGATGGCTACTTTGTTTGATCTATGAACCACGTTACACCTTCTGTCTTAAGATACAGTAGACAAACCGTATTTTAATTTAGTAAGAAAGCTAGATGAATGCATTCAGCTCTAGTCTTTCACATCTCTCTGTCATTAAGATTTTATTTGATAGTGCCCACAAATTCATCAGTAGCTTCCAGAGTAAAGCAATTAGCGCTCAAGCCAATACTTGCTCATCTTTTCCTTCAAAAGGATCTTACATTGCAGTGTTCCTATAATTGGTGCTTCTCAAAACAAGTTATAGTCAACTACATTAAAAGGTCAATTTAAAAATTTGACTCTACTCAAAGTTTTTAGTTGATCCGTTCTTAGCTTATTGGTGGATGGGGGTAACAATAGATTTCTCAGCAAGATTTTAGCAGTAGATTGCACTCCATACCAATCCGACATGGCCAATAAAGCATCTTGAGGGATTGGACCTTCCAATCATTTATTTATTTGCTCTGCATTACAAAGAAATCTACTGGACAGGGACAATATTTGACTGTTCAGCGCTTTTAGCAGTTGATTAAACTGTATATTTAGGTGAAATACCAAAAAAATACAAAGCCAGACTGCACGAGGGGTCTTCAAACAGTTTCACACCACTATATATACACACACTAGAGTTTAAAAAAGTGCAAACATTTTATGAAGAACCCTCGGAATTCCTCTGTACAAAGGCTTCTTTGGCAAAGTACGTGACACGTTCCCTTTAAATCTGCAGTAAAGAACAAGCCGAGAGAAATCTCTGCATGCTAGAAAAAAGGTGAAAAGTAGGCCACATCTCAAGCTGTATATAAATGCTTGTATATCATCTGTCTTCCTTAGCTCTTCTGAATACATAAACACAAGCTTCTTTTTCATAGCCTCCAGCCATCTCCCATCCCAAATGAGTCAAATATGTTGGCAAATAAATGAAAAGGATAAAACATGTTAGGAGACACACCTATATCCTAAAGGAACAAAAAAAAAAAAAAAGCACAGGCTTACTCTGCGTGCAGGTACGTCCCTCCCATCCTTCTTTACACATACACGAGAAGGAATCTCCGTTGCCCACGCAAGTACCACCATTTGCACAGGGGTTGGGAAGGCAGCTGCTGTTCTTGGCTGTACAGGAAAACAAACATTAAAATGATTTTAAATTTTAGTTCTTTGCCAGTTAGGATGTGTTTTACAACACTGACATTCCACACCACTTTACAATGAGGACATCAGATTTGTTCAGTCTTTTTCAGGCATAGACTAACACCGATGTCTCCACATTCTCTGTAGTCACACACAGGCCTATCAGAAAGGAAGTCAATAAACCTAACATATAGAGAAAGTACTTGAGAAGAAATACACAAAACAAGCTTCATGTAGATTTAGTGTGCCCAAGAGCAGGAGAGCCATACTCCACCATGAGTACTGTTCTCGATAAGGGACTGCATGAGCAGGATAAAAAGGACCCGGTGGGCACACTTGCTGAGTAAGGGCTGTTCAGCCATGGGCAGGACTGCACACTGAAAATCACTAGAAGAGGGAGGACATGGGTGAGTAATGGACCAGGTAGGCTGCACTCTGGGGGTGTGGTGGTAAGCCTTAAAAGGCAATTTGTGTCAACATTTCCGTTGTCCTCCCAAGCAGCCAATAGATGAGTGGGGGAAAAAAACAACAAAAAAAAAAAAAACATGGATTTGGTTCCCCCATCAACACACGATTTATCGACAATCCCCGTAGAATGGCACCGTAATTTTAGATGACATTAAAACGAATAGCATATTGAATGTGTGTTCACACCTCGGCACTTTTAAAACGCATGCAGAATCGTGGCAAATCGGTCCACGATTCAAAATGCCGAGATATGAATGCAGCCTAAGGGGATGAGAAGTATCAACCATCAAGTCACAATATGAAAAGTAGCAAACCCATTGTTGTTTACAAAATTGCACTTTACATGTATAAAGCTGTCCTTGCCAATGTACCACAACAGATAAATTAGCAACGTCTTGCACCATTTTTAGCTATGCAAAAATACGCTGCCTTGTAAGGTGCATAGGGGTGCCAGTTAGAAGGGGTCAATGAATGGCACTGCAGTACGTATTACTGCAACAAACAGGTGTGAATCCCAATTTGAGGAGTTAAATTCATGGAGTTTATTTTATCCCTGAAGGGGTCTCCTGTATTGACCACACCACCTACTCGCTAAAGAGCCTACAATGTGTTATTAGGAAGCAGCAATACCAAAAGTTTTGTTTCAAGTGACTGCAACTGGAAATCACAATGATTCTTCTCACCAATATTACAAGTGGCGCCGTCCCATCCTGAAGTGCACAGGCAGCGAAAGGTGTCTCCAGTATCAAAGCATGTACCCCCGTTACTGCAAGTATTTGAATCGCATTGATATTCACCTGTGAAAATGTACAATAGGGTCAGTAACAGATACCTGCAAAATGCGTAAAGGCGCCATTTTCGTACTTGCTATAAATGTTTTTTTTAGCCTCTAAACAGAAAGCAAATGCGGCCACTACATCTAAGGATTGGTAAACTGCATTACATTTGTTTTTTGGTTTGAATAAACTTTAAAGAGGGCTTCCATTGAAAAAAGCTACACTACCAATACCAAAATTAAATATCATATACATATTAAAAGAAAAAAGTATTCTACTTACGTGAATGACAAGTTTTTCCCTTCCATCCATTCTCACACTGGCAAACAAAATCATTGACCAAGTCAATGCACCGACCACCATTCTGACATGGATTTGGGTTACAGTCATTGTAATCTAGCCAAAAATAGAAACATATTATAAAATAGCTGCTAAATAGTTCAAGACAATTAGAGAAACATACACAAACAGTTGCCAACAAAAGCATGCATGTTACATCTTAAACTAGCAAACACACTCATAGCATCAAAAAATTTAACACTGACTTACTTATGTCACAGAACTCTCCACCCCAACCGTTTGGACAAAAACACCTAAACGAGTCAATTTCATCGGTACAAGTGCCGCCGTTCTTGCAGGGATTCCCAAGACAGTCATTTATGTCTAAAAGAGGGTGACATGTTTAAGAAACTCAACATTCAAAAAAAATATTAAAAAGATAAGTCTATACCCAAAAGTGATATTTCTATTTTCAGTAGATGCTAGCGTTAAACCACATGAAGATTTCTCACTCAGCGACTCAATTGGCGAGATCTCTGCTTATAAAGGGTATCTATAGCCCAAATTCTACACTTAAGGGGAAGAAGTCCTATTGTATTTTTTTATTTATACCGACTGTGCCCCTACTGGGGAGATTCTTCCTATTTGATCCGTTATCCCTTAGAAAAAAATGAAAGAGTATACAAAAAATAAATGAGAAATAAAAAATCTTTTGGTGGTACCTAAAAGAGAAAATCTCCCTACAGGAACACCTATTCCAGTGACAGCTGTGCAAGAGGGAACTTCCCCCAATTTGAAGAAATGCCCTTCTACACGAGTTGTCTCTGGAACCAGAAATAAAAGGGAAAGCTTCCCAAAAGGGAAACCAACCGCATATTAATACACAGGTTCAGATTTGAATATACTTTAGTTCCTGGCCACCTGTTGTGGTCATTATGAGGTTTCCCACTCTACCTGTTGAATTTTAATTTACTTTAGATTATCTTCCTAATGATAACAAGTGTAAGGAGCATTCTTCCCAGTGACCAAACTAATGAATCAGGAGTTGTAGATATTGTAATTTTTAGCAGGAGTTCCCCTGAAACTTGAGTTATATCAAGGGTTCCTCTGTGTAGGATCTGATAGTGCAGCACCAATTCCAGTCAATGGTTCTCTTTTGAATGCGCAGAAGACACTAAAACCAATAGTTTTTAATGCTCTACCCTTCTTTAAGTTAATAATTACATTCCCATTTGTCACAACATATGCTCTGATGTTAAAGTTTTAATTTTCTTAGAAATGTAGCAACAAACACAATTCACCATAACAGTACTATACAGAATGCACATACAACAAAAAAGTCTACAAGACTTACTCTCATGGCAATAGGCCCCAGTGAAGCCTCGGTTGCAAGAACAGGTGAAATTCCCTCCAGGCAGACTAATGCAGCGTCCGTGAGGCCCGCAGACATTGGAAGAGATGTAACGGATACCTTCCTGGGTGGCATTAGTAGAAATCGCTATTGTACAGCTGTCTATGACTAAAAATAAAATAAAAAAAGGACGTATTAATGATACTGAGACGCATGCCATCAGCTGCGAAAGGGTGTGCTGACAAAGAAACCCACAAGACGTGAGTTCTGCACTTCAAACTGAAATAGAAACACCACTAACATTTGTGCAGTGCGTTCAGCACAGCAGTTTGCATCCCTGTTTTCTCTGCATGAATCTACAAATATAGCCTTGACCTGGCTGAAGAGGTCCCTACTGAGAAACATTGAAATCTGAATGTGTGTTCCTGTAAGTGACAACTGCTCCACATCGCAAGTCGAACCAGAAAAAAAAGGCCAATTTCCACCATTTAAGGTTTGGCTAAAGTAGGAAAAAAAAAATAATAATAAAAAAAAAAAAAAGGAAGAATTTTTTTTGGTCGGTGGTCCTCTTGGTGAGTTTTTTCCTCCCCTCCTGTCTGACACTGGTAGAAAATTCTAACCTTTCCTTTCTCTACTGAAAATGCCCTCTCTGTATATTTGGAGAGATTTCTAGGAGGAATGCAATTGTAGCAGATGGTAGTGAAAACATGACAGCAGGGAAAGTTTAGAACCTCCACCCAGAAGGAAATAAAATGTTTTGGCCTCATCTAATTGCATAGAGGTTCTGAAGGGCTCGATCATGCTGCCTCTGCCATTAAAAGGAGGTAGCAGTTGGGGAGGGGGTTTACCGTCCCCCAACCACTAATGCAAACAAGCTCTAAAAGTGGAACTTTTGCTATTTTTAGACAGAGCGATAAAGGGGCAGAATCAGTCAGGTTCCCATCAGGATCTCTTTGCTCACTTGCCCCAGAAAGAGGAAATGAGATGCTAAAGAAGAAACTATAAACTACTTTGACCGTTGTCACCATGTGTTTCGATTAAGCTTTCCCTCTCCTTTTGTTTCAGTGACAACAGTAAAATGTTCAACCACCCTAAACTTTCTATTCTGCCGACGGTGGTCACCAAAGTGAATCATGTGAAAATCGGGACATAGTAACTCTTTCCTACTTAATCAAAAACTAAGAAGAAAAAAAATAAAAATAAATGGAGGATTCCATTTTGAGCAACAACTAGACTTCCTTAATTAAGCCAACATCTTTCCACACAGTGCATTAAAAATGTCAAAAGTGTCTAGGAACCCATGCCTACCGCCCCTTTTTCCCCATGTGCCTCTATCCTTCTCTCAGGCACAATCACTACACGCCTAATCTTAAACTTGCTAGTTTCCAGGAGACAATGGGAATTCACTATATATAAAATTACAGATGATCATGCTTAATATTTGAAAAATACAAAAAAATAATAATAATTCATAAACCATGAAAATGTATATATTACACATGCATATAAAATGTAAAGGTTGCCTCCATTTACCTTTGCATGATCCGTCTTTGCAGTGATCTTTAAGATGAGAACAGTTCTTTCCATCAAAATCGTCAGAGCATGCACAGTAATAATCTCTGACTAGATTGTAGCATAGGGCTTTATTCTGGCAAGGGTTGGGGTCACACAAGTCTATATCAACCTGAAGAAGAAAAAATAAAAATTATTAAAATTAAAAATTGTATGTAAAAATTATTTCAGAAAACTTCCAAGAAAAACAAAACTACCGAGTCAGAGTGACTAGGGCAGTTGTGTTCATGTTGCACCAAGGTTACAACATGTGCGCATTGATACACAGTACTTTAATATGTTCGCCTTAAAACACAATTCAATTAAAAAGAAAACAAATTAAGTTTTAGGGACTACCAAGCTTTAAAAGGCAACTAAAAAATGATACAAAGGACACTGGGTTATCCAAGGCTTAAAATGAAATATTCAAAAGACACAAGTCTCTAAACATTCCATTAACTGTACAATTTCCATACTGGCTTGTATTTCACTGTCCGTTAATCCCGAACACAGAAATAGTGCAATGAAAATGGCCTGTGGTCAAATATCCAGGCAACCTTTTTGCTGTTGTCGAAGAGCTGGTGCAACTAGTCAGACACATGCGTGCCGCTACGCTACAAGACCCCCCCCCCCCCCCTCTCTATTTTAGTATGCAGCAGGCAGGAGCCAGCCGCTCTCCAGAAGAAAAAAAGCCGATTGCAAGAAACACATTAAAACATAATGCAGGTCAGTTAGTACAGGTTGAAATGTCTGTCTGCAGTCACTATTAGAACAAAAATGCCAAACTTAAACAAATGTTAAAACCATGTAAACCTTTAGGCAGTTATGTCCTTTTAAGGCAGTCCATCTTAATAAATGGCTTTCTACTTGTCTTGACTTTGGTTATTAAAGCCAGATACAGGAATTTGTCACAAATCTAAAATGTTGCAGTTTTATGCCTTGGAGAGGAAAAAAAGGTTGGTAATTTTACAATATGGAAATTGTGTATCTGGTGATTTTTTTTTGGTGCGTGGCTTTTTTTGTACAAAAACGACCTCCCGTTTAGAGTATTCCACCTTTTGCAAAAATAAAATGTCCCCAATTAGCAAAAACATTTTTTTTTTGCATTTCAGCCTGCAAATCACCGACTCTGTAAATAAGGTGGATTGCAGGTGCAATGCTCAGGCTTCTGTAGACTCTTCCCCCAGCCTTTGGTCCATACAGAGATATAGACCTTTAGCTACGGAGCTAGACCTTTAGCTACGGAGCTAGAGGAAGTATCAATGGTGGCGACTTCAAAGCGTTTTATATTAGTTTATAATATATATCTTATTCTCTGTTACATATCAGTAGTGACAATCTTCTGCAACCACTTCCTGGTTACATACAGCAAGTCCAGACTGCATGCACTACAATGACAGCTGCATAGCATTTCTCAGGTTGGATCTTGCAGAACATTTTTAACAGATATCCAACATATCTTAATGGGGGAGATTTACTAAAACAGGAGCATACATAATCTGGTGCAGCTGCACATAGCAACCAGCTTCTAGCCCACATTCACATTGAGGGCAGGTTTAAAATCACGCAAGTTCAGTTGAACACGTAGGATTTCAAACTCGCATTTTTTTTCGGGGGCGATTTGACAGACAACTTTGCAGGTTCATGAACAGATGTCTATTGAAATCACCCCCCAAAGTCACCAAAAAGTGCAGGAACTAATTTTAGGAATCAGTACGGCGCACGGTAATAGACTCCGATTTGACATGTCAAATCAACCCAATTTGAACATAGACTTGTCAATGTTTAATTGAACAAGTGAAAGTTAGAAGTCAAGTGCTTACTTTGGACAGCTGTACCACATTCTGTGTGCACCAGCTTTAGTAAATCTCCCCAATATGTCCCACATTAGGACCACAGAAGTAAAAAAAAAAAAAGTCAACAAGAGAATGTAAAGTATATACTATAAAACAAGCGACTGCTTCTTCCCACACCTGTTAACTGTGTTCATGGGGGAAATCTGTTGCAGGAAATAAAATATCTGTCTATGGCCAACTTTACAGGTAGAGATTCACTATAAACAACCCGAATGCACACAGACAACCAACCAGGATTACTGAAATGTCTTTAATTCCATGGTAAGGCAGAAGGTACAAGCTCATAAGCAGACCCACAAGCCATGTTAACCCCTTTGCAAACGCAATATGACTTTTTAAGCCCAAGACTATTAATTCTGCAGCCGAAAGGTAGGAATGTGAACTGTATGTTCCCAGTTTCCAGACGCACTGTCAATCAGAAAAATATTCAGTTATTGTAAAGTTAAGGCTCAGGTCACATATGCGAACTGGATGCTTTTTGAGCCGCCATGATTTTCCATTGATGCTGTTCACACTCTGCAGCGTAAATTAAAAAGAGCCCCGTGCATTTTCTGCGCACTGCGGTGCAGTTCAGGTGCCAATTCAAGATTCCCTTTTTTTCTACTATGTATTGGTTAGCACTAAAATCAGAGCTGTGAGAATAATAATAATAATAATAATAATAATAATGAATAATAAATCTGGCCCCGAACCTTGCATATTCGCATCAGAACTGTATCAAAAACACACCTGAACAGATGATTTTTTATTTGCAGTGAAAACAGACATACAATTCGCACTGGACATGTGTGAACCCAACCGATGCAAACAAATCATGCGAAACTTGGTCTGAGCAGCTGAACTTCAAAAAAACTCTCATCAGGAACAGGTTTGGTAGCTACTTTCAAGCGACAAATGAAATCAACCAACTGCTTTTCAGAAAACCACATAACTGCAAAAATGTGACCGCCTTCTGATTGCTGGCCGATTCAGACATTTCACAGTGGTGGGACTACAGCCTCTTGGTCACATCATGCTTCGTGGTTCCTTAAGTGGGAGGTTGCAAAGAATCAAGTTGAATCTGGGAACACGTCCAAGGATCCACAGACGTATATTCAACAGGCTTCAAAAAAATCAGTATGGAGCAAATAGGACAGCAAAATGAATAAGACTAGCATCAATATGAAGATTAAACACTTTGCAGAAAAGCCGAGCCCTGGGGGGCAGTTTTGATGGCACATTTTTATGGCTGGCAGCATAAGTGTTTTTACAAAAAGATAGACTAAAGGTTTCCCTTGAAAAGGGTAACTTGGTGGGCAAGAGGGGAAAGGGGTGTTCAGGAGAAGCATCATCTTGCCTTAACAAATTATTTAAAAAAACATATGCAGTAAATAGCATTTCATTGTTCCAACGCAAACAAATCTAAAAGATATAGACGCAAATCATTTATGACACTGTAGAGCCACAGGTTAAAAAGAAAAACTTCCGCCAGTGCAAATGACAAGTCTTCCTGTCTTCTATAAAAGTGCAGTAATATGAATCCCGGATGACAATTCAAAAATGAAATGTAGAGATGGACTGGGAAACGCATGCTGCCAATCAGCTGCCCACAGAAACTTCTAAAGAAACGCTTGTTAGCCAGGGGAACCCATGCCTGCCACCTCCCTGACGAAAAGCAGCCCTGCTAATACACTTCATACACTTGGGGTTTCTGAAAAGATATTTGGCAGAGAACTGGCAAACGTTTTCTTACAAACAACAACAGTATACAGGTCTCCTGCTATAGTCTTCAGCAATGGACTGTAGACCAGACACGAGGCATATACTTGAATGAAAAGTTCACCAAAAGTTATTTTCGAAACAAAGGCCATTGGGACCTTACCACTATCCATCTGTTACCAGTACTAGTATAGAAGGATCACAGGAAGAGGCTGATGAACAGTTGAGCCCATCAAACCCGATAAGGGTCACACCAAAATCCTTCTCAACCTAACCTTCTTAAACCCATCATGGAGGGGTACATACTGTATGTATTGAGCTGAAGTACATGGTGCATGGTGCATGAAAACAGCATTATCCAATTCACCTGTCCGTCTTGCTTGCATTAGAAACACAGCAAGTCTTGTAAAACCCGATTCGGCACCAGTGACAACACCTACTCCGGGTTCCCTCCTAACTCTAGGACAATGTAATTACCTTGCCCTAAGAACTCCCACTACACAATAGAGTTTAACTTTTAACTGACATATGGACAAAATAGAAAGACAGTAGTTAATATTAAATTAGAGATGGATTATATAACATTTGTATGAACGCATTAATTAAATGAACTTAATGGTAGAGTCCTACCGTGTGTTTTTTTAAGCTGAACCGCTAAATACACAACTGAAAAATGATCTGTTTTATCTGGGTTTAAATACTGTCCAGGCAGTGGGTAAAAAAAAGGCCTTCTGTAAATTTAATTTAAACAGTGCAACAGCTCACGACAACGATTTTAACTTGTCTCAGCCTACAGAGAGGTCATTTTTAACACCATGCATGTGATACAGGCTGACAAAAGCCTTGCTCAACACCAGAGACTCCCTGGAAATCTGGGCAGGCTGCAACGGTGGAGCAGTTTGTTTTTGACCGTTCAGACGGACCATTGGTCTAGTACCATGCAAGACAGCACAGCCAAGTCCTGCAACTCTTTGCAGACACCACAGTTCCGGTAAACGGTTAGTTTACCTTTGCAGAAAATAAATGAAACTATACCTACACCCTTCCCTACCACCACCAGGGTCTCCGTTGTACTTGCCTCCATGAGTGATGAGCCGTCAGTGCCCACACAGCTGGTGTATCGGTCTGGGAATGTAAAATCCCCACTGTTCTCACTTTTTGCAGGGCTTCGGAGATGGATCAGAGCGAGTCTATCAGCACTAACCTATCAGTATCATTCTGATCCATCCAGGAAGCCCTGCAGAAAAAAACAGGGAGAAGAGATAGGATTTTAAATCCCTGGACAGCTACACAGGCTGTGTGGGCCCTGCCAGCTCATCACTCAATGGGGGGTGGGAGGTGGATGGCAGGAGGTTATAGGAATTTTGTTCACCTTTTCAGAAAAAAAAAAAATGTGAACTTACACTTTAACCACCACACCCTGGTGTTCAGAACCTGCCCCAATATGCCTTTGGACAGTGAAGGATCAACAGAAGCCTGGGGATAGTCATTGTGGTGCTTTATTTTCCAGTAAGCATGCATCCTGCCTATTGACCCACCCTCTCCTAGTGCTGCAGTATGGGGAAAACATGCAGCTGATATCAAGGCAGAATTTGGTACTTGGCTACCTATATGCAAAAAATACAGGTTGCTTACATGTACTTTTTTTTATATAAAACATAACCAGATTAAAATTTCATTTTAAATCGATTTAGGAATAGAATTCACCATCCAACACATCGTTAGATCGTCCCATTTCCTTTTGGGACATTCTTTACGGGTTATTAAACAGCTAGCGTCATATTAAGGATTACCCAGTTCTAAAGCACTCATTTTTCATGCAGGGAGTGGCAAATAAAAAAAAATTCTTTCAACAAACCAAAATTTGCAGCAACATGATTCAGGATCCAAAGATTTAATAATGCCCAGGGAGGAATGCTTTATTTGTACTAGCACGTCCCACAGCAGTTGAGAGCACAAACAGTTCAGAGCTCAAGGACAGCAAAAAGATTGTCTCATTCTTCAGTGCTCAGCTCTGAGCCTCAACAAAGCTGGTGAGAAAAGGCAAGCTTTTTCTTTAGATGTCCCCCTATCAGCGACATTCATACGTTTCCTCTTCTAGTATAAATTTCCCTTTCCAGTTCAAGTTTAATAGTATGTACCAAGGATATAGACAAGCGTTCCCAAGCTTCCTGCAATTCAAATACTTGAAACTGGCTCCTTGATCTTCTACAATAAAAACTGACCAAAACCAAAAACCATAGGGTAGGACTTTAAAGCTTCCATAAGATGTGTGGCTGTTGGGCACAGTCTCTGGATATAGCAAGTCTATAAGCTGCATATCCTCTGCTAGTTACTTTAAAGATTGTGACTAAAGGTTTAGTACACATTACAGTGAGTTTATTGCCCCTTAGATTCTCATTTCGATTTCTTGTGACACAATGCCACTGGGACAGCAAGTGAGGGAATCTCTGCAATGGAGAAAACAGAGGGCAGTAAAGATTGTCAAAAGCTCCAATCCGAAAACGGGTTCATCTTAAAATACATTTTCTGTGTGCCTGGAGAGCCTCATGATCCTTAAATGTACATAAAGCGACCTTAATGTACCCAACCAAGACCCACCATCAAAGCATGATTTAACAATTCAATGCGAGAACTTCAGCCTCCAATAAAGACCATCACTGACCACCAGGATTCAGAGAAGTATAGATTTTGCATATAGTATACGCCTGGGACAACTGGGCTTCCCAGCAGTGCAATGCCCTGTATGGCAAAGCAAGAAGCAGTATAGGGACAACAGAAAAGGAAAAAAACAGATGAAGTCATCTGTGTTCAGCTTCTCCTTTCAGTGTCCAGTCTGGAGGACTGTCAAGACCTGTAAGTGTTAAGTGCATGCAGCAAAGAAAATGAGAGCCTCCGACCTAAAGACTATACACATTTCATAACTAGATGGACAAAAATACAAATCTTTGGCAGGTAAGACTGTTCACTTTTATGCATGTCATCTGTACATTTATTGGTTTGTCTGAAGTTTAACAGACCAGGCAAAAAGTGAATACAATCAATGCATTACTAATGATAGCTAGCAAAACTCCAACTGTGCCATCTTCAGAGCAGTGGTCCCCAAACCGTGGCCCTTTGCTTGCCTTTAACCAGCTTTTGCTGCACTACTCCTCCCACTGATCATCAACGGTGAGGCATAATTCCTGCAACTGACACCAGCCATGTGGCACTATCCTTCCATTGATACCAAAGATGGGGCACTATTGCTCCTCCTATTGACTACAGGAGCTATGCTATTGTTTTACCCCAACTGAACAAGCAGCTCAGGGCATGGTTTACTTCCACCGAGGACAGTTCATTTTATGTCCCCCACTGGCCACAATCTGGTCCCTTCCCCTAAAGTCCAAATAACCATAACCAGGCCCTTTGCTTAGAAAGTTTGGAGACCCCTACTTTAGAGAACCCACTCAATTTATCTTAATCCACATTTTCTAATCTGATGCACACAAAACCAGAGCTCATATGGTGTACATATCCTAAGATACTCTACGTGCTGTATATCCTCTTTCAGCTACTTGCTGTATCACCAATTACATTCAAATTTAAGATGCCGATTTCATTCTGACTGGGGAGAGTCTGCAGCTCTGTTCAATATAGCTGCAGGGGATTATGGGAAACCTGTAAAATCAGATTAAGGCAAGTTAAGAGGGATTTAGTACTGTTTGAAGCGTTTCCTGATTTTTTCTCTACACAGAAATAATTTCTGCTTTGCATTGCAGAAATTGTAATGCACTACAATTACCAGCTTTTTTTTTTTTAACACAATAAAAACAAATGATACAGTTTTGTATCATTAAAGCAGAAGCAAATGTGACATATGGGGCAGTCAGCGACTAGCATTCACACAATTATTTTTGTTCTTAGTTTGATTACCTGTTAATTCTGCAAGTAGAGGTTATTTTATTCACCTGTGACAGACAAACCAAATCACACTGTTGGGGGTGCTTACAAAAGGTTGGCTCCCCCAAAATACGGTTTAAACCTGACTGCCAGAGAAAAACTTGCTGTAACTGGTTAAAAAAAAATAAATGGGAGCTGGAATGGTTCTTTAATTTGTCCTTTACTATAAATTTTACATGTCCATACAAGCGTCCCATGTAAACTGGGTGACAACACAGCTTCATTAATTCAATGAAGGAAACACATGGTCACCCTATATTGGCAAGATGAACAGGTAATAAACTATGTCACGGGGGTTGGGTTATTGCCAATCACAGGCTGCACGGCATGCCATTTTTTATTTTGCCCAGATCTTTAAAGGGAACAAAAACACAAGCCAAATGTATAGACATCCTGCCCTTTTCAATGTCCAACACCACTTAGATACAACCGAACAAATTTGCTTATTCACACAACATATCGAGTAGCAGATCCATTAATATATAATGCGGTAGGCCTTGGACTGCTCTAGTTTAATCCAGAGATAGATTTCCACAACACGTGAAAGACATTGCAGAGCAGACATCCAGGAGCAGCTCTCACCTCGCATGTGGTGCCAGCATAGCCGGGAAGACAGCGGCAGTGGAAACCATTGACCAGGTCATCACACACTCCTCCGTTCTGACATGGGTTGCTGGCGCATTCATTCACCTCTATCTCACAGTTCTTCCCAACAAAGCCCCGGGGGCAAATGCATCGATATCCGTTTATCTTGTCCTAGTAAGACGAATAGGTAAGCAATAATACAACACTAAAGTCCAATAAAGTGCTAAAACAGCAAGAGAACTGCTAGTACAGGAGCGGTTAGCAATAGCAAATGGTAACGTACAACAATGGAGACAAAAAAGGCTTTGTATGTTAACATGACAAAAAGGCAGGTTGAATTTCCTTAATGGGGGCTCAGACTGCAATAAAAACTCACAAGTTTTCTAATCCCTCCACACTATTCAAAAAAAAAAAAAAGTTTTGCCACTAAACCTTAAACAAGAGCCAGGGAAACTTTCAGGACTGAAGTACGAAAGCCACTATTGCCAACTTGGTTTAGGGTTGCAACCTTTATTTAAAAGTTCATCTTTTCTAATGCCCATACTCAGACCGGATGTGACAGCTGAGAGGGGGAGTGGGGTCTGGGAATCGTCTCTCACCCCCCCAAAGTTGTAAAAAGTAACAATATATCACATACATATTTATATTTATATATATATATATATATATATATATATATATATATATATATATATATATATATATATATATATATATATATATATATATATAAATAAATATCACACACACATACAGTAGTGTATTTAGGTTTTGTGCTGCTCTAGGACTGACTAAACTCGTGCACTCCTTAATTTAAAAACGACAAACCGCTTTCTGTCAAGGCCACACCCCTTTCTGTTTAAGACTCGCTCTGAAATGTTCTAGTGGGGACTAGGCCGCTAGACTAATTTGCCTCGCAGCCCAGTCCACCCCATAAGACTGGTGCTACACTAACAGTGTAGCGCAAGCTGGCGGGGACTCTTTCCGTGCTGCTGTCGGCCTAGGCCAGGATACAGCGTTGCATATATATATATATATATATATATATATATATATATATATATATATATATATATATATATATATATATATATATATATATATATATATATATATATATATATATATATATATATATATATATATATATATATAAAAAACACATATACACACACCCACGGCCACGTCAGTGTTCTGTGAATGGAAAACTACAAGATCCAGCAGCTTTGCAGCTGTCGGCTAGAAGTCTTCAATGAACTACCATGGTGCCGTGAGCACTGTGGTAGTTCGAGTCTTCTTTTCAGAATGCACTGGTTTCCTCATATGAGGTATGAGCAAGCCTGTGCAATGCATTACAGACGCCCAAAACAAAAAAATAAATGCAAAAAATAAATGCATTTTTATTTCTGTCAAAAGGTGAACTTATCGTTTAAATAAATTTGTAAGTCACGGTCCTCAATAAGTATTGAATTCACTAAGCTGCAGAATTGAATGACCTATTCAAAAGTCAAGCAAAATAAAAGATGAAGACCCAGAGATTGCAAAAACCATGGTGGAAACAGCCGCTCCCAATTTTATATTTCTGCAGGCTCCAATTAAGTGCTGTTCATTCTTCATTTAAAACAATAATGAACAATGGTCACCACTAAATGTGCAAATGGTTTGACATCTGATCATCAAGATCAGTTCAGCATTATTGGCCCAGAAGAACACGTGACGTCAGTATGCACCAGCAGATTGCAACCCTGGCTGACTATTCTCAGGATAAGACGCTCTAAGCTGTGTAGAGGCAGACAACTAGATTTATGCTAGAGGTATGGGCCTGCTCAATCCTCTCCAACCATTGACACAAATGAACTGGCAAGCTTGCAAGTACATGTTTATGTAAAAAGCAAAAGGGGGAGTCTTAAAGAGCCAGATCATGCACATACATTGGGCTTACCCCTTTTATAAGTAGATTTTGTTTTCTTTGGAAAGCAGCCACAGCCTTGGTAGAAAGACCTGTTCCTTGCCAGCATGCTGCACACAAGAACCCTTACTCTGTTAGAGAGCATCTGCTTTCCCGCAGAGGTCCAACATGCCCCATTAGAACCTACAGCTCAGAAACCAGAAAAGTACATGCTCTTAGATCACTGGAGAGCGCTAAAGCCTAGCACACCCTATTAGTCATTTTTCACTCAACCAAGCGGGAGCTCCGCTTAGGTCGGAGCCACTGTACTAACAATCCGATGTTGGTACAGTGCTCTCCCCTGCTGAGCTATATTGTTCTGACTGAGGGACAGCCCCCCTTTCAGGGCTTTCAGTCATTGGCTGAGATCACTGACCGGGAGCTGGTCGGCTGCCATACACATGGGCCAAACGGACAGTTTTTATCGAAAACTTTTTTTTTATTGCTCAACTCTGTGTTAAAGCAATAAAAAACAGCCAGACATGGCTTGGGGGCATGTTAGACCTCTGCAAAAAGACAATTGCACCAAACAAAGCAAGAGCCCTTCTCTACAGCATACTGGTAGGTGACAGGCTTTCCTACTGTGGCCGATTTCCAAAGAAAACCCTGAATGCTTGTTTTGAAGCACCTGGAAAAGTATTTGGCCTTTTCAAACATTCTGTTGGACATGGAAAATGTATGTTTGCCACTCAGGCTCGATAAGGAGCGAGTAAGTAGTGCATTACGCATTTACTGCTGGAGTGCTGTCAGGGGATGGAGCCCATCCAGCTCCTGCGAAAGTTCAAGGAAGGGAGAGACCCATGGAAGTCGCACATCCATGGTGTCCTACAGAGTAAAATGCGTTGGGGCGTTGCCTAGTCAGAGTCCAGGCTGAGGATGGAGTCCCAACCTCAGCCTGGACTCTGACTAGGCAACACCCCAACGCATTTTACTCCACCCCCCGAAGCTTAGTCAAGCGTTAAGACAAGCTGAGGTTGCCACTCCATTCATCTCTGTAGGACACCATGGATTTTAAGGAGTGTCTCCCTTTCATCCTTTAATTCTGTTGGACTGATTAGGGTTGTGGTGTGCCACAAATAATTGGATTTAATAGTGTTGTACCTATTAATGTGATGTGCCACAAACAAGTGTAAATCAAAAAGAGTTGCAAAACTCACCTTGCAAATGCCTCCATTTTGACACTGGCCACGGCATTCATTAATATCTACAAACACAAAATATATTTTTATAGCATAGTTCCACGAATTCCCCCCCGAAAACAAACAAAAAACGGAGATATCAGAAAGGAAGTAGCAGGGCTGAAAGACCTTAGAGCCTTCGAATCATTGAGGACGTGATGTTCCAGACATGCTCTTGCAAAGAACATTGGTACTTCGTTCCAAAATGACTAGAAGGCTTTCAGGCTTGATGAGAGTATGAAGTTAGATCAGTTCTTTGCACATTTTAATAAATTAAACAGATTAAGTTTGTAAACTGGTTGACAGCTAAGCAACATCATTTTACATAGTGAATTTTTTATTTTTTTTCATATATATATGAATGGATAGGAAAAAGTAGCTACAAATGAACCATTTAATACTAACTGATGTGACAGTTAATTCCTGTCCATCCTGGAATGCAGACACAGTAATATCCACCAATCAGATTTCTGCAAGAATAAGCATTAAAACAGGGTTTTCCCTCACACTCATTAGCATCTGTGAAACGAGACAAGAAAAAGAAATAAATAAAAAACACACCATAAACAGCATCCCAAACACCAAGCAGATTTCACCAACAGATTAAATGCTAGTTAGATTACTACTACACATGCAGACAATTTAGACATATTCATGCTACCCACTGTATTAGCCATATATAGGATCTAGCAAGTTCATGCTGGGTTATTTAAAACCAAAGTGCACAAAAAAAAAAAAAGTGGCCAGAGAGCTCATTGCACTACCTGCCTGAACAAACCTGGTCAGATTATGGAAAGATTAAAGTGGTTGTACACCCTGTATAACCACTTTCACCTACAGGTAAACCTAGATTAACTGCTTGAAATATCTCCTAAACTTACAATGTTTAGGAGATATTTCCAATTCCCTGTGCGATCATTTCTTCTGCGCATGCGCCAATGTATTCAGCGCATTCACACTTTAGAAAGGGCACGCTGTGACTGACGGCTCCCACGTGCATGTGTGCAGACTCTATGACTCCAGCCAGTCATAGAGTCAGAGTCCGCGGCCCTGGAAGGAAGAGGGATGAAGATGGACGCTTCCGGCAACAGGAAACAGTAACATCGCAGGCTTCTGTTTCAGGTAAGCCAGACATAATGGGCTACTATGCGATGCATAGTAGCCCATTATGCTTTACCTTTGCAGGGAAACAAATCAGGGTTTACTTCCTCTTTAAAGTCAACAATGTTAAAGTGGATGTAAACCCTTCATACACCCAGTGAAGTGAACAGCCTCAGATGATACACAGAGATTAATCAAATCTCCCTACACAAGTTTTAAATCCATATCTTAGGTCTTTACATTTATATACTGTTTAGAAAGTTCAGATCATGTTAGGAAATGTTCTCTTCCTGTTAAACACAGAGTGTGATGTCTGGGCATACAGCCAAGATAACTAAAATTTACGATTGGAGGAAAGGCACACACCCCCCCTCTCCTCATAGGCACTAGGAGGTGTTTTGCAACAGGGCCAACTCCCTGCTTCTTTGGGACTTGGCTCTTTGACGAGAGATAACAAAATACTGCACATGTATGTGCCCAGCTCAAATTTCATGAATCGGGTTTATATCCACTTTAAGCCAAAAAATAAATAAAGCTTTGATTAGCGAATAAGACCCCCGTCTTCCACCCCCCCTTACATTTTTCACACCTGTGCCCGCCCATTTTTAATGCACGACGAGTGCTACATATGAATTTTGGGGTGTTCCCTATTCTTTCCCAACTGGCCCCCCAAAGAAATGCAGTAAACCAGCCATACAGCTGACCGACCCTTAAAACGTATCAAATCCATATTGTGTAAAAAAAACATGTGCTGCGCTAAAAAAAAAAAAAAAATACACAAAACAAGGTATGTTTCTGGCATGTGGATGCCTGAAAAATAGTGGGTAGCTGCAACATGGGTAAGCACCAAAATGCACACAGCATCTTAGGTTAACATATGTGCGGCCGTAGTTCACAGCATGGGGTGCGGTGGGTCCCTGTTCACCGATTCAGGCAAAAATTTGGACCCGATTCGCACCTGAATCGGAAACCAAAGAAGCACAGGACCCTTTTGAAATGTGGACCACAGCCACCCTGGACTTGTGTGAACCATATTTCAGAGCTGGTCCCATTCTCCTGCCATGCCAATTGGATGCAGCGAAATCCACATCCAATTCACATAGGTGTGAAACCAGCCTAAAGTATGAATTTCCATAATTTCTACACTATTGAATAGAACCAAGCTGACCAGGAAATATTAGAGCTGTAGTGCAAGGAGAGTGCATCTCCAGCCACATCTTAAATAATTTTAGTATAAGACCATTTAACCGACTATTGTCAAAAGTAATATGAGCTTAGCCAAAGAAAAAAAAAAAAAAAAAAAAAAACCCAATCACAAATAGCTATGCTACAGAAACCAAAAAAAAAAAAGTTAAACACCATGGAAATGCCCACCACCATTTATGTTAACATTTAATAAAACCATCACCATTGTTAAATGCAAATTAATACACTACAGAAGTGTTAATACATGAAGAACCCGTAAACTGCATCTAGGATTGGACTCTGGAAGGAAGAGGCTACATTTAAATTTAAGCAGCAGTATGTTGCTGCCCAGTGCAAGCAATCAGATCTGCATTGGACTGACTTCAGCACAAAGAATCTGAACACTTTTTTATATTCTAGGCAGTTAAGAATCAAGAACACTTGACAAGTAACAGAGCCATAGTTTTCTGATTGGTTGCTAAAGTCATCTGCACTCAGAACATTGTACATGACAAATTAAGGATTAAAACTTTTTTTTTTCCTTTACCCATTAAACAAATCCTACAAGAAAAGTTTTAGCAGTGGTCATCTGTGCCGTGTCTTCATCAAAATAATTATATAGCGCATTTAGAGACACTGTAGAATGTCACTACTTGGGTCTTCCAAGAATGACTTACCCAGTTGACAGGTGGTTCCAGCCCACTGTGGAGGACAAAGGCACTCAAAGCCATTAATGAGGTTTTTACAGATTCCTCCACTCGCACAAGGGTTAGACTCACATTCATCAATGTCTGAAACGAGAAAGTGGAATAAGATCAGATACACTAAATCCACAAGGACAATTATGGTAATGCTGCATTTGTATCCAATGGCTTTTTTTAATAAAACCAATTAGTAAAACCTCTCTTGATTAAACATCATACCTTCGCACATGAACCTACAAACTTTATAAACAAAGGGCCAGTTTACTGTACTTCAGACTTTAGGGGGATCGCACTGTGGCAAGTGTTAGAAAATATCCCAGTGTCAGGAGTAAATAACTCCCCATGATTGGTACTAGAAAGGGGGGGGGGGAGTAACCGTGCCCCCATCACTGGTGTCAGTGGGAGGAATCGTGCCCCCATCACTGGTGTCAGTGGGAGGAATCGTGCCCCCATCACTGGTGTCAGTGGGAGGAATCGTGCCCCCATCACTGGTGTCAGTGGGAGGAATCGTGCCCCCATCACTGGTGTCAGTGGGAGGAATCGTGCCCCCATCACTGGTGTCAGTGGGAGGAATCGTGCCCCCATCACTGGTGTCAGTGGGAGGAATCGTGCCCCCATCACTGGTGTCAGTGGGAGGAATCGTGCCCCCATCACTGGTGTCAGTGGGAGGAATCGTGCCCCCATCACTGGTGTCAGTGGGAGGAATCGTGCCCCCATCACTGGTGTCAGTGGGAGGAATCGTGCCCCCATCACTGGTGTCAGTGGGAGGAATCGTGCCCCCATCACTGGTGTCAGTGGGAGGAATAGTGCCCCCATCACTGGTGTCAGTGGGAGGAATAGTGCCCCCATCATTGGTGTCAGTGGGAGGAATAGTGCCCCCATCATTGGTGTCAGTGGGAGGAATAGTGCCCTCATCATTGGTGTCAGTGGGAGGAATCGTGCCTGATTTTTGGTGTCAGTGGCTGGAACTATGCCCCACTGTTGCTGAGATGGGGGGGGGGGAGATAATGTCCCAAGGGCTGGATAAAAGCAAGAAAATGGTCACATCTGGCACCAGGGCCGGAGTTTGGAGGCCACTTATCCGTTAGATCAATTTTTTCCCCTGTAGAAATGATCTCTTCAACCTCTGGATAAGTAAAATAATGGACCCAAATCCTCTATGTAGTCAGCGTAAAAATACATCTGCATTTATTATTCTCCTACTCCTACATGTTGGGACAGGCAGCTTGAGAGAAATCCACCATGGGCAGGTGCACGCAATGATTTAAAATCGATAAGCAAATGCTTTGCCCAACTCCTCCAGCAAGCAAGAAAGAGCAGCGATGCAAAGGTGAGTAAAGGGGTGAATAACTTTCCAGTTTTCCAGGAAAATGGTACACCTATTTACTTAGAACACACTTGGCACCTATGTGTTTAGTGACAACGACTTCAATCTCTAACTTCCCCACATGCTCTTTAGCCAGAGAACAAACAAACAGCAGGGTACCCAAAAGTCTGGCCAGGGGGCAGCAAGAATTATTTGTCACATACCAATTGCACAGGTGGGTCCAGTCCAACCAGGCGGGCAATGGCACTCAAATCCAGTCGAGACTTCATGACAGATGCCGTCATTAGCACAAGGGTTGGAAGCACAGGCATGTTCCGCTACAAAATGCAAAAAAGTTTTAAAAAAATTTACAAAAAAAAAAAAAAAAATACAATTAAAAAGACAAACACTTGGCGAGGTATGTGACAAAGATGCCTATGCATCAATATTTAAATATTTGGCTCTCTAAAAAGAGGACACAGCTTTCAAACACTAGTAACACAGCCAAGTAAAGGTAAGAAAAAAAAATTATTTGTATAAATACAAGTTTAGAGTCAAATTATTCATCCATCACCACTCAAAAAACAGGAAGAACAAAACAGAGAACAAGACTACTTTTCTTCTCTTACCTATTTCACAGTTCTTCCCTGAATAACCATCCATACAAGCACAATGATATCGGTCAGGCTCCGTATTCATGCATGTTCCTCCATTTAAACATGGGTGATGAGTTCCACAGTAGTTCAGATCTTAAAGCCAAAATAAAAATGATAAAATTAGGTTTTGTAGACCAATTTGGTTTTTGGGTCTTGCAGCCCAAAGCAGCAAAAATCAGACTCAAAAAAAATTAACCTGGCCAACAAATCCAGTTTACAAAAAAAAAAAAAAAAAAAAAGTTACCAACAAACCCAATACAGCTTAGGCATTTTTTTTTTTTACCCCAGTGTAGTCATTACACCAAATTACTGCCATTTGGCTTACTGGTCAATCACGAGAAGTTTGAGTAGAAGATGAGTAAAGCCAGCCTTAGATGGATCAAAGCACGGACGGTTCAGCAGGGACCGGACACATTTCAATCCATCTATGGGCAGGCTGGTTGTACAGAAGTGGATCTCAATCCACTTCTGTACAATCAGCTGGATGGAAAAAAAAATATTGATCAGTGTTGCTATTGAGTGTATTCTAATGGCAGGTTCCTGTTGTCATAATACAATAGCTCAGTGGGATGAATTCTCCCATCAAGTGTGTGGATGGGGGTAATCTATTCTTTCATTCAGCTGAGAAAAACAATAAATAAATCATGCCCAAGAGTTAACAAAACTGCATTGTGGGAAATGATTAGCTACTGTTACCCTGAAAGATGTCCAAGAGATTACCTGCTGCAGGGCAAAACCAAACTACACACACACACACACACACACACCATAAAAAAAAAACCCAGTCAGTCGGATATTTTTTACTGTGATTTCGTATTACTTGCTGTTCCAACTTAAAAGTGCAAAGTTGATGAAGAGAAAGACAAAACAACCCAAAAAAAAAACACCCAAACAAAAAAAAAGATTAAACAGATACACAATACAAAATTTTTCCACCATTCAAATTGTGAAACAAGTTCTAAAGAGTTCTAGAGAGACTTTGCTCTAAAATTAAAATCAATAGTGCCAAATACTAAATATACATGAAAACCTAAAACCTCATCAAATGCGTCCACCCACCCATGCATAAATACAACAACATTTTAAATTAAAGTCCATAAAATATGTGCTGTGTGTCTTTAACTCCATCTATAAGTGAAAGAAAAAAGTGCCATCAGACAAAGGAAAACGTTGCCTCTTCCCCACAAGCTCACACTGCACTCACCAGAAGGATTTGACAATTTACTTTGAAAAAGGGGGGGGTCAAATCCTTCTTGAATACTTGAACACCTATAGCATGGTCCCATGTATACTTTTACACGCTAGTGAAAATCTTAATGAAGAATGGTTTTATTATTTGATTAAACTTTCACCATATGAATAAATGCCCTAAACATATAAAGAGCACAAACTGAATAAATTAAGAAATAATAAATTAAAACAAAATCACATAATACCTTTATCGCAGAGCAGGCCACCCCAGTTAGTCTCACAGTTACATTCCCATGGCAACCGGCAACTCCCATGGTCACAGCCGGGGTATGGAACACACTTGTTACAGTAGTCACCCTGCCATCCGTAATGGCACCTAGAGGAAAAATTAACAGGGAACACTTTACATTGAGTTTTCTCACTGTTGCTTAAGTATTACATTTTATTTGCTCAAACTTAAAAAGCACAACTGAATAAAAATCTAGGCAGACCAGCAAAAGCACACTAAAGGGTTGATAAAAATTATATTTCCAAATTTTCATAAACTGGTTAACATCCAATTTAGGAGACAACGTATTTAAATAAAAAAGGAACAATATGACTGGCGACTACCTGTCTGGTAAAAACATAAAAGGCCAACTACCAATTTCATTTTAGTGCCAACTTTGGTCCTTGGTTCACACGTGTTGGATGCCGGTGATGGCACTCAACCTGGATTTCAAATGCTCACCCATCAGGTAAGGACATCAGTCTATGCCCAGGGAAGGTGTGCCACAATTCCAATCTGCTGTTGGGTTGGAAAAGGGTTTTTCAAAAGGAGTTTGGAACTTGCCTCCTATTACATGCCAGCATGGCAACTAAAATAACACGATTAAAAAAAAATAAAACACATTGCCCCAGGACATTTGTCTTTAATCCCTTTGAACTAGTTGGTCACAACTGAAGCAAACAAAATGCAGATCGCCTTATTGTCAGATAAAGAAAAAAGAAGCAAAGAAAAAAAAAAAAAGAAGAATAAAACCCCCAACCATTGTACGGAACTACTAACCAGTGAGAAAGCAGAATCTGAGCAAATAGGTCAACCCCATAAAATTACAGATAATAGATGCAGCAAGTTTGGAATTTAAGTGATACGTGAAATATATATATTTTTTAATTTACACACTAGTAATGATTTACATTGAGTCAAAGCTTGAATGGATGCTCAGAACCAAATCCATCGAAAATCCTACATCTCACATTTATGCCCATCTTGTGTTGGTTGCCCTGCCTCCATTAGACAAATTGAGGGATAAATGGCTGAGGGATAAATGGCTGAGGGATGCACCACACAGACAATTGGGATGACATTTGGGATCTTCCATTTAAAAACACTAGATTAATCCAGTTTAAAATAGTACATAGTGCCCATTTTACCCCCACTATGCTCCACATAATGAATACCTCCCATTCTTCAGAGTGCTGGAGGTCTGGTTATTCCCAAGGTGGCAATTACCACATCTTTTGGTCATGTTCTAACATTAAAGGGTTTAGGTCAGATGTACCAACCAGCATCCATACTTGCACATCAATACTAGACCCTCAAGCCATTGAAATTTGTCTATTAGGCCTTGCTGACATGACAATCTTCCTCATACCAGGGCGGAAAATACCCTGGTTAGCCTCTATTATGCAAGAAAGGCCATCACCTTCCATTGGAAGAAACATGCTCTACCTGCCAATCCTTTCTGGAAACAGATTACCAACAATCTCTCAATATATAAAAAAAGACACGCAAATAGGGGATGTCTCCTGCCAAATATGTGATAAAGCGTGGGTCAAATGATTGGCAGACCCTGCCATGGCTTCATAGATATTAAATAATGAAAAGGCCTAGAGATGTCTAGTTAAACTTCTGTTTTATGCCAAGTACAGGAAATTGGCTCAGTTTTAACGCCATATATTAGGTTTTGGCACCTGATGGTGCAGGTTACACAGCCACACCGTTGCCAGCCTGGTGTTGCTCCAGCTAAAAGGATTTGTACCATGCGTTTTGAATTTATGTCACCTGAGTGGGCAACACAAGTTTATCCACTGTATTGTTTGTGTTGTACTAGTTTTGAACATGAAAAATTTACAAAAAAAAATTTAAATTAAAAGCGTTCACAGGTTGTGAACGACTCCTACGTACGAACGGAGTGTTAGTGAGGAGCTCCAAGAATCCTGCACTCCATCCTTAGCCAATCATGCACATAAAGGCTGAAAAACAACCTAATTACCTGCCTGCCTGTTCCTCTCCATACCCTGCTGTGTCCTGTGCCTGTATTGCGGCGATCCCACACACCCGCGGCCATCTTCCTAGCCTGTGCCTTGCTGGAGTGAGCCATTCCTGGCAGCGAGTTAAGGGGCCCCCCTTGTCATCCTGCCTGCCCATCCACAGGCCTGGTATGGTACGGTGGCCAGCCGGGCCGCTAAAACCGCCCGTTGCCTGGACCGGCCTAGTGAAGCCTGCAGGATTACCGCTCTTTCCTGCACCGCTGTTCCGACTTGCAAACAAATTCGACTTAACTTACAGTCCCTATCTTGTTCAAAACCCGGGTACCCCCTGTATACATTAAGGAGAGCCTTCTGTCAGACAATTTGTTTGAACAATCTTTCCATTTAAAGTGTTTTATTCGTGTAATTTTACTGTCAGGGCCTCCCTTATGTAGACATCCAAAAGTCCTGAGACTGCTGCTGGGTGTTGCTGTCCTGGATGTGATGTGATGTGAGCAGCCTCCGCAAACTCAGAGTTTGCCTTCATCTCTCCCTCTTCATAAAAGGTTCTATAGAACATTGAGGGTGGAGGAGCTGGGGCAGCATAGACCGCAATCAGTCACGCTCAGAAGATAAATCTATGCCATGCAAGAACGGGAGGTGGCTGTACTATGAAACGGACTCCTTCTGGAGTAATATTCTCTGAATGTAAACAGCATTTATGGAAAGGAAAAAGAATATAAAATACTTGGTGTGTTTTTACTTGTACTTTAAGTCGGTAACAGGGTCTCTTCAAAGACTACAGTATCCCCTTAAATAGAAGCAATATTGTCTCACTTCACATACACCATTTGTATTGTATTTTTTGTTTTAGCAAAGTAGATATTGGTCCGGGATTGGCAAGAGGCTGGCCAGTCTGTTGATCCACATTGTGGAAGTGTTATTTCAAGGCCTGGGGGTGGGTGAAGACACAGCTGTCTTGTCAATTTTCACCGGAGTTATTTTAAGAACCTTTTCCATACAATGAGTGTTATGCATTCATGCTGTGCTTTTATCATGTAGATTGCCTGCTCATTGACACTTTTTAAATATACACTACAGAATAAATTTTATTTAGAATCAAAATTGCCAATCATTACCGTAAAAATAAGTAAGTAAATATCGACCATATGAAAATCCTGTGCAACATAAGTTAAAAGTCTACCAAAAATAGTTTTGCGTGAAATGTCCACTGAATAAATTGCTGCAAAAAATGCCAACAGAATATGTAATGAAAATAAAGGGAGTTCTATCTACATGGAGAGGCTGTATAAAAAGATACACCAACTCAATGAGCTATATCTATGCAAAAGATGATTCTGGGCCTGTTACGACAGCCTTTGCATCAACATTAAAGTCTGTGGCAATGCAAAAAAAAAATTAAAATGATAGTGTGTGGGTAAAATGACGTTTAAAACAACGTTTTTAAACCCGCGCATGCTCAGAAGTAAGTTATGACGCAAGCTTGAATGAATAGAGTGCCGTCGTACGTGCTGAACGTAACCGCGCTTTGCTAGAGAATTTTGAAAAAACGATGGTGTGTAGGCAACGTCGTTTTTAAAAATGAAGTTTTGTTTCATGATAAAAAACGTTTTATTTCATCACAAAAAACAACCGTGTGTACACGGCATTAGGCCTTACCTAAAATTCATGCAACGGAATGCCTCATGGCTTTGTTTTGTACTTAACAAAAAACAGTTCCCAAGGTTATAAAAGAAAAAAAAAATTGCAAAAAAAAAAAAAAAACGACAAGAAAAAAATAAAATTGTCAACAGAAAACTTAACTCGAAAAGACAACAAAAGAATCCGCACATGGCACGCCAAAAGAGAAAGATCTCATTCTGGCATTCCAGCCAAGCAGAACATTTTTCTTTTTTTCTTTTTAGCGGAACACACTGTTTATGAATCAAGGGTCACTACGTGTTAGGTCCAACAGTTCTGACATTATCAGGGAAGAGTAAATGTAGACTTCCTCTACAACAGGAAGTCTGCTGTGTCCTAATTTTACAGGTGATGGGCCAGCTTTAATTTGACATCCTTATCGGAAACCAACAGATTTACGTGACTCCTAAGTCAAAACATATGCCATCAACACAGGCAAGTTTTAAAAGAGCATTTATTTTTTTGGTTACATCTTGGAACAAATTAGTCTCTAGAATGCATTGCTAATAAACAATTTGTTGCCTAACCTCCAACTTCTGCTGTACTTCCGAGGCTGACAACCATTTCTGGCCAAAACCTTTCCAGCCAATATATTGCCGAGTGTAAATATGATACTCAGCCAATAAAAACACCCAATTATATTCCCACTAAAACCTCATTCTATCCAAAATTCTATTTCTAGGTATGATTTCTGGCTTCATTTATGGCTCCAACAAAAAAGATCCTTCTTGCTGGGTTAAGAGCCTTTACTACTTCTTGTACGGTTTAACTTTTTGTAAATCTAAAACGCAGTATTGAATGAGAAGAAAATCCCCTTATAAATGGCGATATAAAAAGGTGGTCATGGCAAATCCATAAGTGGTGCCAAGTAGTCAAGCCAAATAGACCATCCGTATACAGTCTATTAAAGTAGAACTTTACCCATAACTGGACAAAATAATAATGTGCTTTAGCAAGGAACATATGTTCCACAATAATTTTACTACCAAAATTAGTTTGTGCTGTTAATTGCCTCCCGTTTCTTCTTGCTGGAGGCCGCCATTTTGCTGAAGCTCAAGGTTCCTGAACAGCAGTAAATTCTAAAGTGGAACTAAACCCATAGAGTTAATGGTTTAAAAAAAAAAAAAAAAAAGTTACATTCCTGTAATGCTGGGATTGCCAACTTTCACATTTGCTTGTGTTCTCAGCCAGACTGTCAAACCATCAAATGGCTCAAGTCAAAACTGATCACATGTGTAGCAGTTGTAGATCAAACTGAAGCACATTCCTTGGCTGTAAAGGGACAGGAGGATTTAATACCGCTTTAAGGGCTCATTCACACCATAGCTGTATGAAAACCGTTGCACGTTGACAGTTTTCATGTACGTCAGTCATGTGCCCTGTTCACATCAATATTGATTTTAGGTCAGTTTTTTCCCCATGCAGAAAACTGCACACACGTTGCAGATTCCTGCGCAGACACATCTGCACGTTGTGGTGTAACAGGGCACATAGAGAACCATTGTTTTCTTGAGCCCTTGCAGAATGTGTGCAATAAAACCAATGTCTCTGCACCATGGTGTGAATGAGGCCTTAATCTGTCAGCAGATCGGCCTCTACAAATTCGCCAGTGCCTAAAAATAGAGAGCAACCGAGCATTAGCAGAGCATAGTGAGACAGTGTATTACTGGATTTCAAACAGCACAGACCAGGGGTACTGAATTAAAATTCACGGGGTCCGGTCTGAATTTTTTTTCCAATGAAGGTCCGAGTGCCCTATTGATGCTACGACTCCACATATCTTCCACACCACAGCGGCACACACCTTTAGTCCCCCCACACACACACTTTTTTTCTTTCAACTTTATTGAAATGTCAAATTTCATTCATTTTTATTCACTGCGGCTCAGGGGCACTGTTGTAGTGTGAACATGACACATAGAAAACAATCGTTTCCTATTGCCCTTGCAGAAACCTGTGTTTTGCTAGTGCAGAAAATCGGACCCCCTTTTACATCAGTGTCTTCCGTCCCCCCCACATCACAGGCTGCCTCATCACAGACTTAATCCAGCTCCCCAAATCACAGACCTCTCTCTCTCTCAATATCAAACCCCTGTCCTTTTCATAACATAACAGCCCAGTACCCTCCCCTCCCCACAGTGTCCTACCTTATTCACACAAGACATGAAGCACAGCCGCTCTGGACAAAGGGCAGGACTTTTCATGTTAAAGGTGGGGACCGCCCCACTGCCTAGCAAGCAATCACCCACCCACCCACCCACTTAAAAGTCTCGCCCTTTGTCCAGAGTGGCCATGCTTCAAGTCTTGTGTGAATAAGACAAGCAGTGTGGGGAGGGGGCAGTTCATCGATATTACAGAATACATGGACCTGCTGCGCCTGCAATGCTGTGAACATAGCGGCAGGCAGTCGGTCGAGCAGACGACGGGGAGAGGACACATAGGAAACTACTTGGCAAGGCTGCGGTCTGGGCAGAATGGTCACTGGAGCCGAAACCGGACAGCCACTTAGTGACACCTGGCATAGACCCCAATGTAAATTTTATGACTAAAGTTCCACTTTAAGTAAATATTTAGAAGAAAGTTACCTACAAAAATATAAAGGTCAGACAGGATAGTAATTGCAGCCTCCATACTTTATCAGTACAGTAAAACCTTGGTTTGAGAGCGTTTTCCAAGACCAGATACATTTTTTAATAAAATTTTGACTTGATGTAATGTCACATCACAAGTATAAAAGAGAAGAGAGGCGCCTCTAAGTTACGCAATATGGTTACATTTATTGAAGTTACAACATTTAGCAACATATTGCTACACTTCGAGGGGCCTCACTTCTCTTTTATACTCAAAGCAAAATCCAGCCGGAGCTACAATCACCTTGTGGAGGCTTCCATTTGTGGCTGGACATTTTATGGTTACATAACCTGGTCGCATTGTTATCTTTTTATATGGACTATAAACTGAAGGACCTATGAATAAATGGTTGTGGAACAAATTATTTGAGTTTCCATTATTTCTTATGGGGAAATTTGCTTTGATTTACAAGTGCCTTGTATTACAAGCATGTTTCTGGAACAAATTATGCTAGCAATCCAAGGTTTTACTGTACAGGTTTTTCTTTAACAAGGTAAAGTCAGGCAAACAGAAGTTGGAGGACCAAATTACATTGACAGAAAGATGGGCATTTATCGATATGAGGGCAGTATTATTTCTTCACCATTGGCATCCTAGAAAGTCCCTATATACGTGCTAACAAAAATGGTTTTAACTAGTTTTCATTTTATTCTAGCAATCTTAAAAGTTATAACCAGTGCTGAAAATGCCATAAAAAAATTGTCACTGCAAAACAAAATGAAAATACCAAATAGGCAAATCGAAAAAAATACCGATATTCATTCTTAAACTGCTGAAGAATTAATTTGACAAATACTTAAAATGGGCCTTGTCCTAAAATACAAGGCCCTCCTTTTTTTAGTAGCTCCCCTACACCCTCATAACAAAATTCTGTAAATAGACCAAAACTGAATGAAAAAATAGCTGCTTACATCCCATCTTCCAACAGGGTCCCTTAAGTGATGGTGTCATCAACGGGTCCTCTTGTGGGATCCAAAACGAGAGAAAAACCAAAAAGATACACCCCTGTACAGTACATGTTCTCATAAGATTTGGGATCCTCAGCTCTCCCATGTTGTGAAGCCTAGTTAAGTGAGCGACAAAGGAACTCTGACCTATGGCCTGTCTAGAACTATTCAAACCAAAAATAGATTTGTGCAGCTTAGCAACACCGGAAAGGATGCAGATCAAGAATTTAGTTAGAGATGCAAGTACTTCCGGGTCAAGATATACATACATTTTTTGAAAGAAGTCATTCAAGGATAACATCCTTTTTGCTGATTTTCTCACAATTTATAGAGGACCAGCAGGACACACAATCAAGGAAATGTCAAATCACAAGGCTAAAGAATGTGCATTATTCAGCTGCATGAAATTATCTACTAGCTGGCCAGTCTGTGTAGGCCTAATGACTGTATCATTATGTGGGTTCTCCAAACATGCACATCAATAATTGAGAAAAGTAAAAATCATATTGACGCGTAAAATCAGCATATCACCATCTTAACTACTTTCTAAAGAGCACTTTCATAAACGGATTTTAAAAGCCGATCATAAAATTAAAGTCTACTAGATTTTCCAAACGCAGTTGGAATTCCACTCTAAAATATAATGCAAAGCAAAACTTTTTTGTTTTGTTTCAAATAAAGTAGAGAGGGATTCAAACATCTGTCAGGTTTTTATTGTTGCCTGGGCCCCTATTAGGGAGATTCACCCTCTATTTTCCCCATTTACCATTATCACCAAAAATAAAATCCCAAATTTTGGGTTGTTCCCAGAACAGAAATACTAGGGAAATCTTCCACTAGTTCTGGTTTTCCCTGGATAAACCCCAGTATTCCCGCACTTTAGGGGGGATTTTCTTCCCACTTCCTGTGTGGCTATGGGACAGGAAGTGAAGGGAAAACTCCCCAATGGGTGTAAAATTAAAGCAGCTTGGTATTCATTAATAGATTACAAGTCATTTTAAATGCAAGGAGTGTATGCAGCTTTATCTGGCTTGGTATCAATCTCTTGCATTCTACTGTATGGAAGAGCTCAGACAGGGAGGGCAAAGCAGCGGTACAAGGAGCCAATCAATTGTGCTGCGGTGGTCATGTGCCAATAAGCAATATGCCAATATTTAAAAAAAAGCAGAGTGACAGAGGGATAAGCTCATCAGCCTGCTGCTTCTCCTTTTACCGTCCAGTCACTGGACGAGGAAAAAAACCTGGAAGTGTTAAAGCCCAACTTTGGAAAACTCTGCCCTGCATATCTTAGAACAAGTTAAACAGAAATAATATTTTGTTCTGTAAAATAATTTTCATATATGCATTTCATCCATGTATTTAAACGTCTGCCTGGAGTTCAACTTTCAGTTGGAGGGAAAAGAATAGCAGTTCTTTGAAACATAACCAACAGCAGAGATTAGCGATTGTAAACAGCTTTTGGCCAGAGACCTAAAATGACTTGCACTACAGAGCATTATGAACAAAAAAGCCTTTTGACTAAGCACATTAACAAATTGTAAAATAAGGCACGGGATGGAAACACAAACAAATAGCATTTGTGTAGTCTAGGTAACCTTATCAGGCTCCAAACTTTAAGGCCTGCACCCAAGTTATTGTTCTGTGTAGGATACACTGACCTTGCAATGGAGAGGAAGAGCCTTCAAGACGGAATATCATGGGGGCAACAATGTCATTCTTTAAAGAGCATCTTAACAAACAGCTGGCACCTTGAATACAAGGAAGATTACGAGAGAAATGGGGGAAGGAAGTGAAGCAGAATAGGCTTCGAGGACAAAACACAATATGATTTTTTGTTTGATTCTCTATGGCATAGTATGAAGCCCTAGAGAAAAAACAAAACAAAAAACAATGTATAGATTAGCAGCATGGGTTGTCATACGTCAGCAATACCAATCAGAATATGGACTCGAGTGGTCAAGGACTCAAAATTGTGTTTAGAAGTCCATCTATTTCTTGCAGATCGGTTTTGGTCTGTGAGAGCACCCTGAACTATTGATATGGCAGTTTGTCTTCCCAAAAATGGTCAACAGAGACACTGTTCTGTCTCAGTTGACCAAGCTTTTATTTTTGCCCCATGTTTGCCACCATGATAGGAAAACATCACTTGGCAACTTAAAGGAAACTTAAATTAAAAAAAAAGGGGGGGGGGGTCTATCAGCAGGCCCGAATCTAGCCATAGGGTGCACTAGGCATTTGCCGGTGGTGCATGTTGCTGCCAGTGCCAATTCTGTAAAAGCTTGCTGCCTGTCAACCCAGCCTTTGACTCAAATACTCAGTACTGCTTTTCTGTTTACTTTTTTTCTGAATACGTGAAAGTACTGAAGCCAATGGGCCAGCATAAAACAGGCAACTAGCATTTTCAGATGAACGTAAACAAGGGAGCAATACTTCAAAATATGCCTTCACGTCAACGTGGAGGCTCTACTCCTACATTGCAGCCTCTATTTAGGTCTATGGAGAGCTTCTGTTCAGATGAAGACAGCATTGGACAAGATTTCGGCAGAGGCAAACACTACAGGAGGTTTCATTTATCAAAAGTCATAAGCACTGGAGGTAAAAGGGTGGGTAAAAACTTCTTCAAAAGTGCATGCCAAAAAGGAAAAACTTCTCTCCCAAACATCCAAAGCACTCTAGTCTTACCGTCTGAGCCAACATAGTACCCTTGCTGGACTGAAATGCTATCCATCTAATCCTCTATCCCACTCCACATGCATACATTGGTTTCTTTCTCCAAAAACTCCCGAGAGAGATTGTCCGCCCACTATTTGGGGAAAAGTTCTTGGGAGATTTGTGTAATGCCTGAACATATTGTACACTTATAGCTAGATTCATGTAGGGGTGCACATCTTTAAGGCGGCGTACCGTATTTACGCTACGCCGCCTTAAGTCAGAGAGGCAAGTACTGTATTCACAAAGTACTTGCCTCCTAACTTACGGCGGCGTATCGTAAATGTGGCTGGCGTAAGCGCTCCCAATTCAAATGAGGGGGCGTGTTTTATGTTAATGGGGGGTGACCCGACGTGATTGACGTTTTTTACGAACGGCGCATGCGCCGTCCATGTACATATCCCAGTGTGCATTGCTCCAAAGTACGCCGCAAGGACGTATTGGTTTCGACGTGAGCGTAAATTACGTCCAGCCCTATTCACGGACGACTTACGCAAACAGCGTAAAATTTTCAAATTTCGACGTGGGAACGACAGCCATACTTAACATTGACTAGGCCAGCTATTTGATGGAATAACTTTACGCCGGAAAATGCCTTATGTAAACAGCGTATCTTTACTACGCCGAACTCAACGGAAGCGCCACCTAGCGGCCAAAGGAAAAATTGCACCCTAAGATACGACGGCACAGGAAAGCCTTACAAAGCCATAACCGGCGCATTTAACTAAGGAATGGGTGTGGGCATCAGAATACAAGCTCAGCTGGGACAGGGCTTGACGTGAAAGACGTTGTTTTCTCTAAAACCTGCATAACATGACACCACTATACAAAAAAACAGATCTTGAACAAAAATGGATGCAGGTCACATTTCAATACAGAAAAATGTCAGGAAGATACTTGTAAACACTTCCAGGAAAATAACGGAAATGAGGTCAGGCCGAATTATAAATGTACTGCAGTTTAAAGGAAACCTGTCCCGAGAGAGAATTATGGGGCGTGCCGTTGCTGCCCTTATAGGAAGGCCAGTCATCTCCTGCTTTATTACTCTGTGTCAATGACCTTGAATAAGCATGCAGATTAAGGAAAAAAAAATAAAAAATCAACTCCTGATCTGCTTACCTACAGGACGGAGTCTAAAAGTACTGAAGCAATTGCATAGTCATGATAACCAGACAACTAGCATTTTCAGAGGTCATCAGCAATAACCTCCATAATTCTGACAAGTTTACGTAAACCCTAACACTTCTTCAAATTGCTCCCTTTAGATTAGTTAAAAAAATGCAACTGAAAACATTTTATCTGTTCAAAAAGCGTGAAGGAATAAGTGTCGATCTTTCCAGAAATATAGCAAAACCATCATAAATCTCAAGCAGCGATATCAGCTCTGTCCCCTCCGTGTTATGGAGATGAGACAATACAGTTTCTTCCCCAGCTAAACAGAACTTTGGTTCCACAACCAAAGCTTTTGGTTTGCAACTGCAGCGCAACCTCATTGGCTTCAATAGGGAAGCTCAACAGGCTGCACCCCTTGTCCATGTCCATTTGTTGCAGCCCCGAAGCAAAGCATTACAGCATGTGTACAATCCTGGCTGTCAGATCCGATTGTAGATGGGCGATGTGCATTTTTGCCACTAATGTGAAAGAGCCCAAGGGGAACACTATAGGATGGTGATTTTAAGTCAATTAGTAAGAACTCAGCGTTCCTAAGACACTTAAAGCCCATTGCCAGAAAAGTCATGACCCGCTCAGCTGCTCGTTAAAGGTTGGCAGGCCCATGTAAATTTACTAAGGATTTACCATTTACTCCTGAAACAAACAGCAATGCAGTTCCTGTGCCTATGCCTTGAGCCTCATTTCTGTATGTATAACAGTGTCTGCAGATATGGAATGAGATTTGGTGATGTTACAGTTGTGCTGCTCACCATTCTTGCCGGAGAGAAAACTGTACTGAAGGACCTGCAGTGCAAGGATCTCCTCCCTGGTTTAGCAACATTCGTCTGTGCTTCCCCCCCCCCCCCCCTCCAACTTCTGCCTCTCATCCAACACAACAGGAGGGATGCCGACAGGGCCAACCAAAACGCCAATTTTGTTCGGTTCATCAGGAACGGGTAAAAATTTGCTCTGTGTAAAACCAGCTACAAAACACAGGCTAGCAGCTCTAAACGAAACCTCAATCTGTGGTTGCCTGACGACGCATTGAGTTCTGTAAACAGTTTCAGCACAGCTGAAAAATAATCATGCTAATTATGGGAAGAGGACACTAAAGCTCAAGCTGCATGTAGGCTCTATAGATTACATGATGTTCATACGCAATATGCACTCACTGGCCACTTTATTACACCTTGTTAGTACGGGTTGGACCCCCTTTTGCCTTCAGAACTGCCTTAATTCTTGGTGGCATAGATTCAACAAGAGGTTGGAAACATTCCTCAGATTTTGGTCCATATTGACATAATAGCATAACGCAGTTGCTGCAGATTTGTCGGCTGCACATCCATAATGCAAATCTCCCATTCCAACACATCCCAAAGGTGCTCTATTGGATGGAGATCTGGTGACTTTGGAGGCCATTGGAGTACAGTGAATTCATTGCAATGTTCAAGAAACCAGTGGTGAGATGATTTGATCTTTGTGACATGGTGCATTATCCTGCTGGAAGGAGCCATCAGAAGATGGGTACACTGTAGTCATAAAGGGATGGACATGGTCAGCAACAATACTCAGGTAGGCCGTTGCATTTAAACTATACTCAATTGGTAGCAAGGGACCCAAAGTGTGCTAAGAAAATATTCCCCACATCATTACGGCACCACCACCAGCCTGAACTGCTGATACAAGGCAGGATGGATCCATGCTTTCGTCAAACTGACCCTACCATCCGATTGTCGCAGCTGACTCGGACCAGGCAACGTTTTTCCAATCTTCCATTGTCAAATTTTTATGAACCTGTGCAAATTGTAGCCTCAGGTTTCTGTTCTTAGCCGACAGGAGTGGTACCCGGTGTGGTAGTCTGCTGCTGTAGCCCTTCTGATCAAAGTTTGACGTGTTGTGCATTCAGATATGGTATTCTCCATACCTTGGTTGTAACAAGTGGTTGAGTTACTGTTGCCTTTCTATCATCTCAAACCAGTCTGCCCATTCTCCTGATATCAACAAGGCATTTGCATCCACACATCTGCTGCTCACTGGATATTTTCTCTTTTGAACCATTCTCTTAAACCTAGAGATGGTTATGCAGTTTTTGAAATACACAGATTGGCCCATTATTCTGTCTCTTAAATTCCCTTTCTTTTCCGATTCTGATGCTCAGTATGTAATTCAGCAAGTCAGCTTCAACACATCTAGATGCATCGAGTTTCTGCTATGTGATTGGCTGAATAGCAATCTGTGTTACCAAGCATTTGAACAGGTGTACATAAATAAAGTTGCCAGTAAATGTATCCAACGTGAAGGTAACACAAATTTAGTCCTGACCATAACGGACAAGAAAAATATGTAAAAACGTTTTATTATTGCCTTTAAGACAATTGTATGAACGGCTGTCGAAAAAAAAAATCCACCAGGGAATGTACATTGCACACAAACCAAGTAGTCTTGTAAGGGAGATTAAGGAGATACTGTAATCAGCTCAAGGCTTCATGGCTCAGTCTATAAACAGATTTCCACTATGCATGGCAGAGATAAACAAGCCCACCGTTTCACTTGTGGTTGCACCAACCAGATGTTAATCAGTTTATACCAAAACCCAATGCTGGGATCAAAAGGAATGCTGACAAATTTTGTCGACAAACATTTCAGTTTCTGCAGGATTTAACATTGATAGATAAGCAGCCTTTGATCAGAGGTGGGTTACTGCTGTATCTCACTCTCCACTAATGGTTTAGCAAGGCAAACGGACTAGCTATTGAATGGCAAAAATGCAGTATAAAAAAAAGTATGAAAAAGAACAAAACAAAACCAGGTAGCCCGGCCTTTTCTCTTCTTGGTTTGTCAGGAATTCTTAAGTCAAACAAACCGTAAATCACAAAAACATGCCTTTAATTTTTGGGGATAGCTCTAAAACTACTGACCCAAGTTATATTTTACCAGCTCATGTTTATGGTTCAAGTTAATACTGGTGGCATCTGAGTACACACCTGCTCACTCGTACCATAATCACAGACCAACTATGGTAAACAGGGGGGGGGGGGCAAAACAAACCTCATAAGACAAATGAATGGGGTTATCTGAAAGAAAGAAAGAAAGAAAGAAAGAAAGAAAGAAAGAAAGAAAGAAAGAAAGAAAGAAAGAAAGAAAGAAAGAAAGAAAGAAAGAAAGAAAGAAAGAAAGAAAGAAAGAAAGAAAGAAAGAAAGAAAGAAAGAAAGAAAGAAAGAAAGAAAGAAAGAAAGAAAGAAAGAAAGAAAGAAAAAGGTATTTCTGAAGCTCTGGTCTACAGCAAAGCTTTTCCAACACCAAAAATGCTTGGTAACCATTACAGAAGAGGCATTTGCTAACCCTATATAGCAGCACAGCCCTTACCATATAGAAGACAAAACATTGCTTAAGTTATCAATATGCTGAAAACAAACTGTTGTGCCAAAACAAAGTGCACAAAATTTTTTAAAATAAATAAAATTCAGGGTAATAAAACAATACAAAACACGTAAAGAAAAAAAGCAGCGTCATTTTAGAGCGCAAAATCCATGTATGGAACTTAATTTTTCCTGCAGAATGCCAAAATCAAGTTCTCTATAAACACAAGACATTTCATGAAAAAAAAGCTAAAGAAAAACAGTATGGTCCCCTTTGGATGTTTTCTAAATTGGATAGGCTGGCACAAATAATGAGCAGGGAGGGGAGCCGATTACTAGAGGAAAAAAAAAATATATATCAAAGTTTGGGGTCTTTACTTTAGGACAGGCATGTTAAACTTTTTTGCCATATGTGGCCCACTACTCTGTGGCCCCTGCAGCTCTGCAGTTGACAAAAGCTAGACTTAAAGCAGTACACACCTTTGTTGCAAAACGTATTTGCACATAATGTTTAATACTTTTTTTTGCTAAAAAGTGGACTGCAAATTTACTAACTTTTTGCAAAAGGTGGACTATGCCTTTAACTACTAAAGTTCTATAATACATTTCTGGAAGTAGATGTGGCCCCAAGTATACATGATGTGAATTTCAGACGCTAAGTTGCATTATTTCCATGTTATCCAGTGCTTGTGATGGATGAAATCAAATTTATAGATAGAACAGGATACCGTTGAAGATGTACATGAGACAACTTAGCTGTTGGGAGATGGAACTCAAACCCATAAGGGTCATCGCCTGATCAGAACAAAATCGGCCCATAAGAGATCACCTTTTGCCTTCAAGCAGTTGGCCACCATATAAAATCTCAATGTCTGCACATAGTAACATGAACAGTCAGCTCTAAAGACACAAATCAACCAACCCCTGATTGGTTCGCAATGATACATCAACAATTTTTTGACATATAATCATAAGCTTTGCAAAAATGATATGAAATTAAACACAACAGAGACAAGTCTACAGTGTAAAATGTTAAAGACTGATGAAACAAACCCGCTTTCTTTTCCCCAATTTAAAATATTTTTTTTTTTTTTTACCAACCAACAAAAAGCTGCACCACTCAACCAATGCAATATTATGGGATACAACTCTTTATAACAAATATGATTTACAGACCAAAAACTCCTTAAGAATGCCAAGACATCTTCACATGAACCTGCATGAGATGGTTATACTTTGACAAATGAATGTCATGAATACAACATACTACGAATCTACAGAATTTTGCATTCCAGTAAAATGTATGGAACAACAAGTATTTCATGACAATATTTAAAAGTGGCTGCTCTGTGTTGCTCCCAACAGCCAGATGTGTTCTATCCTGATCTGGAAGAACATTTTTTAATCTTAGAATAATGACCAATTCATTGGAGAGGTCTGTAAAAGGTTAAAAAATAAAATCTGCTTTAGACCTTGAACAAACTTGAACACACCAACTTGATCAGCAGCGTAAGAAATTATAGGTTGTATAACAACTTACTTGCACTCCCCAGGAACAGCACATCCACCATGCAATAAGTCACATCCTTGCTTGCATATAGCTGTAAAATAACAAAGAAAATGTGTTACATGTGCGGTTTTATATGCCAGTTGAAAGCAAGCTATTCACAAAAAAACAAGAGCATTTATTTTTTCCAAATTGGATTTTATTTTTTTTTCATAAAAACGAGTAACAAATAAATCCAAGAACAAGAAATCCCCCCCCCCCCCCTTCGCTCTCCTTTCGGCTCAGTTAAGCTTATAAAGCATTATCGCCACATTTCATTATCAAGTATACCAACAATTCCAGGGCAACTAATGCACTGTATAAGAAGTTAAAGTGGATGTAAACCCGAGAAAAAATAAATAAAAAATCTTTGCTGTCACAATGTACAGTATACAATTTCCTGTCATCTTGCCACACAGAGTTAATCCAGCTCTGAGCAATCCTTATTGTTCAGTGATATAAAACTGACTTGCTGAGAAAAACCTTAGTCCGTTCCGCCCCCTTGCTGTGAGTGACAGGTTATTTACAGATCTCATGCACTAGCTTCAGACAGGCATTATTTTTTTAATTCCCACTCCTTTTCTGAAGTCATGTGGTTACTTTTCTGGATTTTGACTGGAGGTTAGTGATCATAGCAGAATTTAGTGTAAGGGGAATATAGGAGGTAGGCAGGGGGGGAGTCTCCTGACATCAGGACCCCACCCAACGAGCTCCAGACAACAGACCCACCCACAGAATCTGCAGTTTTTCAGTTCTTATAACAGACAGAGGGGAGACATTTGACAGGCAAGGATACATGCAGGAGGCATGTATATCCTTATAGATCAGCACTATGGCAGTAGTTTAGAAAGGATGAGAGCGGGTTTACATCCACTTTAAGTAAAACAGGCCAACCTGCTCTTCAAACTATTATGCATTTAGGCTGGAGCATCTATCCACGTTTACCATATTTTATCCAACTTCAAAGATGCGTTTTGTTGAACATCGGTTCTGTTTGAAAAAAAAACACGTTTGTCCATTTCCCGCACTCCTGTGATCCATAGAAGTACAGTCAAACGAGCTTTGGCTATACTTCTCTTAACAAACCTACAGAACATATCTTGTTTGTAACCCGGGGACTGCCTGTACACCACTAAATGGTATGGACAGCAATGGGACTATAACAGTGCTATATATGCTGTTCCTCCCGGGTACAAACATTTGTTTGCAAACTCCACTTAATCCATGTACAGTCTTGGCCTAGGATCCAAAGGACATCCTAGAGCTCAGTTTGAAGACCAGCAGGTATCTTGCAGACACTGATGGTCGACTGCAATTCAGTATGGTTTTAACCAGAAATAAAAATATTCAGAGCAGGTAAAAAATTTGTTTACACGTTGAAATGATAGCCTACCTTGTTTACATTCTTCCCCCATCCAGCCATCCATGCAAGCCTTGTTTCCGTAATGGTCACAGGTATAGTGGCCAACAAAGTCATCCCTTGGCCGGCAAAGCTTGTTGCACATTACTCCATAGTAATTTTCATCACATTTAACTCTAATTTTCACATCAAAGTGGGCAACATGACCCTGCAAAACTAAGGGTGTCCACTGGTCTTCAGGGTTGATGACTCCGGAATGAGGAACACGGTCGATCAAGAGGCTCTCATCTAGAAGAAAATATTATATGTTAAAAAGGTGCAAATTGTGTGTTTTTATTACTAAATTGTAAAATATAAGTATTGGTTCTCTATTATAGTCTTAAGACCAAAGTGTCATAACCCATTGGAAATAATTTGACAGTCCGAATACTATGGTCTCCTACATTTTGTAAATCATCCCTCTGTTTTGGCACTACATTTCCCACGATACTCAAATACAAAAAATATTAATATAAACTGGGGTGCCAAGATTCGCCATCACTGCTCTAGGGCAAAACAAAAGTCACACTGAAATCTGACTGGTCTCCAGGGTGAACGCCAAGCAGTGGCCTGTCTCATACCAAACCCACTGGGTGCTCCATCCTTTGAAGTTCAGTAAACCAAAAAGCTTGAGAGATGCATATAAAAATTTCCCTGGTCTCAGATACCGGATTAAGCAGGCCACCTCTGACTGACCCAATTTTTTTTTTTTAATATTCAGTTAAACTTAATGGGAAGAGAATGAGGTCTGTCTTTTAGGCTAGGAAGGGAAGGAAAACTCCTCCGGGAGCACTGTTAAAACATTTTGTTTGTACTTTACACACAGTTGTGCCTCAATTGCATGTTCAGTCCTTGTCTGCACCGCCACCCATTTAATAGTGTGTGTGGCGTTTTATTACTTTCCAATTCTAGTCAAAATCAAGTTAAACCGTTTTGGTCAGAGTTCTGTTTAAAGCCATTTAGGATTTATCCTTGTATAGTCAACTCAGTTTTGTGAAACCAACTCAATTTTGTAAAGATACCACACTTCAGCAGGCACAAACGCCATATACAGTTCATGAACAAGTTATCATGTTCAAGTCTTTTGTTGGAATCTGCTCTTATTTCATCTATTTAAACAAAAAAAAAAAAGGCATTTCCTAGTCAACACTATGAACAGGATACAGACTGTCCAGCTCACCCTGCATTCTCAGACTGTTCCGTTTCCTATACCTTGTTAAAGACAGAACAAACATGAAGAACTTCAGATCCTTAAATCTATGTGCATTTATGTTTTTGCATGCTAGCAGAGGAGATCCCGATTGTAGAGTCATGGCACTTTCTGAGGGCACAGCATAGAAACAGACATGTGGTAGTCTAATCAACATTGACTGGGCACAGTATAGAAACAGACATGTGGTAGTCTAATCAACATTGACTGTATCTACAAAACTATCCATTGGCTCTCAGACAAGAAAAAAAGGCAGACAGGATGTCAGGATAGCATGCAGATGTAAGTGAGAATATGCAGAGTGCATGGCTAATGCTAGACATCGTGGGCATTAAATGCTAGAGCAGGGCCATATCAAAATAAACTTATCTACAGGGCAAGGAAACCAAGCTATGGAGTAGAGTGCAGTAAAGTGGAACTTCAGGTAAATTGGATCAAATGGAAGCAATTTTTGAATGCCAAATTAATTTTATATTGGTCAATCCTGAAATTTGCACAGCTTTGCCACCTAGCACAGCCCTGAAGCCTAGACGATTTTTTTTAGCTGCAGTATCAAGTAGTTTACACATTTGTAGAAACACTCATGACTCTTGCTGGCCATCCCTTGAGAAAACAAAATTGGTCGGCATGGGTGCCTTCAACAGCAGCAAGGCCATGCCATCTAAGGTTTCTGGGTAACTTAGATACAGTCTGAATAAAAACGAAGTCCAACAGGTCAAGAAGAGTGATCTGTTGAAGAGGTAATAAATACCTGCAAGTGTTATGCAGGCCATACAGTGCAAGTGCTATGCAGAACAGACACCGTCTGCTCCCATCTATGGGGCAAGCGAATGGTAACAAACCGCCTGTGATGTCATCCGATCCAAACGGGTGGGGAAATAGGTCCCGCATCTGCTGACATCTGTCGCTCCATAGAGTACGATCCAAACGGGTGGGGAAATAGGTCCCGCATCTGCTGACATCTGTCGCTCCATAGAGTACGATGCAAGGTCCCATCAGGTCTGCCTGAAAAACTTTTAGGACCCGATTGGATAGACCGTGTGAAAGGGGCTATACAGAACTAAACAACTCCAGGCAAGACAAATATTAGAACTTTTTAATGTCAACTGGTGTGAATGACTGGCCTATGGGAACGTAGACGGTAATTTAAATAAAAATTTTAACCTTCATAAAAAGAAAAAAAAGACAGCAGACAACTTAGTGGATATTAAAGGCCGCGGTTGTTTATTATTGGTTTCAAAATAATAATTAGTGGGTAAGAGTCGGTTCACACTAAGGCGACACGACTTCCAGAGGCGACTCTGACACGACTTGAACATGAACCACAGGGCGATCTGGGGAGATTTACAACAACAAGACTTGAAGTCGTCTCCAGGACAGGAGACATTCCAGTGGCCAATAAAACAACAATCAGCTCTGGGGGAGGGAAAGGTTTGCCTGAGAAATGTATGTTATCTTCCTGGAAAGTAGCTTCAATTAAGACAGTGATCAGACTTGGATCAGACTTCTGAGGCGACTTCCATTGAAATCAATGGGTACAAATCGCCTACAAGTCGGATTGAAGTAGTACAGGAACCTTTTCTGAAGTCGGATCGCCTTGAGTCGTGTGTATTAACACAGCTCCCATTCACTTCCATTGTTTTTCTCTACAGCACGACTTGGGACGACTTGAGGCGACATGAAGTCGGATCGCAAGTCGCCCCAGTGTGAACCGGCTCTAAGCATTCAATAAATTAAAGATATAAATTAAAGATATACATAAGCTTTAGAAAGCCTAGCCACTATGGCTCAGGCTGCAAACACAAATTACCCAACTCCAACAATAAACTTGTGTAGCATTTTCTTTTAACTATAAATATAAACACACATACAATAACATCAGCATTCTTCTCTCTTTTTTTATTTTATTTATAAAAAATAGCAATAGCTAGTCCCCCTTTGTTTAAATACAAAAGGTGACCCTACCACATAATAACAGCCGCAACATAAATTAAATAAGAGGGGGGGTTGGGGGAGAACACCACAGCTCCTGTCCTCTGAGGTGAATGAGCTCCCAGTCACGGAGCCCTCTTATAGCCCAAATCAAGCTGGTTCTGGCTGGTTTAAACCCGATTTTTGCGGGCTTTGCATGAGCCCAGGGAGAGATCACCTGTACTTCTCTCCCCAGACACGTGAGCCCCGCTCTATTCCCCCCGAGAGCGGCAGGCTCCCCAGGGGGGAACTTAAAACTGCCTTCCCGCCACTTTCCCATGAGGAAAAGGGGGGCTAGAGACTGCCTTCTCCCTTTTCCTCTCATTCATTTCCTCACATACGTATTACATCTTAAAGTGGAGTTCCACCCATTTTTTTATGTTTGTCTGTGTTGAATGCTCAAATCTCATAGTGTTCAGAATGGACAATTTTTATTTAATTTGTTGCATGTAAATACCTTTATTTTGTAGTCCTTCATTACTTCCTCCTCCTTATTTGCCTAGGCTATTTGCAAGGGTTTCTGGGATAGGCATCATGTTTCCCAGTAGTCCTTGCAAACCTGACTGAAACCTATTACATTGCTTGTGCACTGAGCATGTGCGAGATATGCAAAGCTGAAATCCAGGAAGTCATACAGTCTGGCTTCATGATGTCCACACTTAAGATGGCCACGGTCTATTTCTAGATTATAAATCTAAATGCTGTAACAACCTAACAAAACGGACCTTAGTTTACAGACTAACTTTACTAGAATACATTAAGCTTGTGTATTACAGGAGTATTTATATTTAAAAAGTGAAATTGTGGGTGGAACTCCCCTTTAACATGTATTAACACAAAACATTGGCTTGGTTGTATACAGAACTTTGAGGCTTGGGACACCTTTCCTTTGCATGCAATTAAACAGCTGACCAAGCCAGCACTCTCCAGAGGGTCCTCCGACCTGAGGCCTAACAAAGCTGATGACATCATCCAGGATGTGACGGCTTCCTGTACATTCTTTCTACTTGATACCTTCCTGAAAACAGCAATAGACTTACTTTTTAGCCAAGGACAGAGGGAAGAGGCTGCAGGACAATTTAAGAAATATTTGTAGGATTATATATAGCCAGTAGCCAAGGTTACTTATATACATAAATGGATCTGTTTTTTATACCAGTTGATCTCTATTATGGTAACAAAATCTGAAGGGAATTTACAGACACATCAAATTGCCGTTTACAGGGTTACTGTAATCTTTCTTTGGTCAATGTTGATTAAGTCTGAAAATACAAACACCACTTCAGTTAAAGGGGGAAAGAATGTTGCCTAAAATTAATGTCTGCAAGGTAGACAGACAGAATAGTGTACTGATTCTGTTAAAAAACTAGTAAATACCTATTAAATTCCTTCATCTATATCACCTCCGGCATTCTAGTTTGTTCTCTCATTCACTTCCTGGTTTGCATCACTCGTTCATGTTAGAACTACATTTCCCAGCAAGAATTGCGGCACGCCCAGTAATTCACACCTCCTTGAAGTCTCTAACACGTAGAGAGCGTCCTGCCGCACAGATGTAGTTCCCAGTAGGGAGCAGGCACGTCACTGACCACCGTAGTAAAGCCTCCCTTCACGATGGTGAGTAACAATCAGACAAGCAGGAAGTGAAAAGAACAGCAAAGAAATAGAGCAACTTCTGAGCAAAAACGAACAATGAGGAAGTGAAAAGAGGAATGTCTGCAGGTAAAGGATGCTTATCATGAAAAAAATATGTTTTTCCTTTACAACCCCTTTAAGGTTCAAAGTAAAACCACTGAAAAACCTTTGGGTAATAAAGGAAAAACATCTTACAGATTCCAGTAAACACCTTACATGGCGGAGAGGTGGATATTAGATGTTAGTTATTGGACATACAGGTAGAATTAGGCCGGTCATACACAGTTCAAATCTCGGCCGGTTCAGCAGGAACTGCCCGAGATTCAAACCGTTAATGGGCAGGCTGTATTTGGCCCTTAAACACCAAATCAGAGATACTAAGCTTTAACGAAACCCTGTCACCATATATATTGCAACTAAACACAAGATTGCAATCTGTATCCAAATTCTTCAATTGCTGCAGCAGGCAGCCCTTCTGTATTTTCCAAGCAAAGACATCAGTCAGTCAATTCAGAAAACCAACATTTCCGGGGGTGTCAGATAGTGAGACTTATGCAGCTCCTCCATTGCTTACATAATCAGTGTTTCTGCTGAAAGTACAATTTCATAAGCTCAAACTGTAAGCTTCATCGCACACAAGGACAGTGTGCTTACTATACAACGACTTTCATTGCTGATCTTATGACATTTATGTTCTTCCAGCAGAGACGCAGATGGCGCAAGGGCTGCAAGCAGCACCAAAGGCTTGAAAGCCGACAATGCAGAACAGTATTTTTTGTCTGAATTTCTGGGGAGACATCATTGTTCAGGTCTCAAAACTGCTGCAACAAGCAGCCCAAGTACAACGAACAGATGACCATAATTGGTTTAGTTGTGAAGATAGGATGAGGAGACAGGGTCTCTTGGAAGGTCAGCAGAAAGAACACAACCAAGTTTTTGCATGCCAATGTTCCTGACAAAAAACACAAGTATGAATATGAATTGACTCGCATGGTATAATGATCTACTCACCCACTTTAGTGTCATTGTCCCAGTCCCAAGCCTCCAAAATTAAGGTAAACGATCTCTGAAAAGAGAGAAATCATATTACTAAACATATCCAAATAAAAAAAAATTGTGCGCTTTTTAAAATCAAACTTTATTTAAACAATGAAATGTACATATGTATAAGGCTCCATTCACACTTGTGCAACTTTGGACAAAGTTGCATGACAAGTCGTTCCCCATGTTTTCCAATATGCGTGACTTAAAGTTGCAGGAACTTCAAAGTAGTTCTTGCCTTACTTTGGTCTGACTTTCATGCAACTTATGAGGGTCAACATTGAAGTCTATGGCTCTCAAGTTGCATGAAAGTCGTACCTGAAAGTTATACAATGCAACATTTGTCCATTATCCCTGGTCAAAGTCGTATCCAAGTTGCACCCATCCAAACTTTGTCGTACACATGTGAAATGACGAAGCACAATTTAAAAAAAAAAAAAAACACCACCACCACCTGAGGTGGTTAAATTCCAAAATAACACTTTCCCAAAATAATAATAAATATGTCTTATACAGATTTCCTAAATGTAACAACATTGACATTTGGCAAAATCAGATATCACATACAATGAGAGAAGGTAAATGAAGGCATTATGGGATTTTGCTTTTAGTAGACCCATTTAGTAATGGTACAGAGATTTGCAAATCCAAAGTGTAGTTTTCAAAGTAAAAATGTCCCCCAAAAAAAAAAAAAAAAAAAAAAAAAAAGATACAAGCCATATATCCCCCCAAAATACCTCAAGTACTGACAATATCAATTTGACAGAAATTCAGCGTGCTCCTTACCTACTACCCTCTTAGCCAACAGTGCCTTCAGCATCATCAGCCCTGCCTACAGACGAAGAGAGGTGCTCAGTCATCCTGAGAATCAACGCTCTATCCCAAACTTACTTTGCCCTACAATGAGCTGGGTCATTCCACAGAGCTCACTTGAGACGCAGAGCGGGAAATCACCATGTCTGCAGCTTATTGGAGGACAAAAAGTAGACGTTTGGAGTCTGGGTTAGAGATTACTTTGAGGGACACCCAAGCTAGGAGTCATGCCTGTAATGGACAGGGTCTTGTAACGTCTTATTGGAATTGTAGTTTCACCACAGCTGGAGGGCTGAGGTTGAATACCCCTGCTCTGCAGGAATCACAGGGTTGTAATGCTCATCATTTATTTTTTAACCCTGCAATTGTTGGTGCACCCCCCCCCCCACCATATGATACCATGCAAATACTGCAGCTGCTGACTTTTAATAAATGGACACTTAACCTGTTCAGGGTGCCCGCGATGGCAGCACCCAAGGCCGACCCATTCCTCGGATGCTGCCGCCGCCATCCTCGGTGAGGGAATCAGGAAGTGAAGCGTTGCGGCTTCTACAGATTCTGCAGGGGTCTATGCTCGGAAGTGGGTGCAAATACCTGTATTATATTATAGGTATCTGCACCCCCTCCCCCTGAAAGGTGCCAAATGTGACACTGAAGGTGGGGAGGGTTACGAAAAGCAGAGGTTCCATTTTTGTATGGACCTCCGCTTTAAAGCAGTCATGTGCCTCTATTGTCACCATCAGGTCCAGGTCATCAATTTGTCACCAGAGCTCAAGCAAAGGCACATAAACAGCAAGTGACAGCACAAGGAATATAGCAGACTGCTTCTTTCTAGTGACTGCACATCAAAGGATTATTGGGATTTATACATTAAGCAACTATGTTATAAAGTAATACCTGAGGTACAAGATAATAAAATTGGCATCAGCCAAGGCCGACGCAAAAGGTTTATCAAGAGACAGAACAAATCAATATAAGACATCCATTAGGTTGCTAAGAGCTTTTATATAAGGGTTATAAATCAAAATGCTGACAACTACCAGATCTCAACTGTCTTGCAGAGATTTACAAATCCTGGATGGTTTCCATGTCATCCTGAGGAGTATTCAGCGATATAATGCAGGATTGCAAGCAAATGCGGCATTTCAAAAAGGCAGCAGCGGTTTATGGGATCATACATTGTAAACAAAGGGCTATAAATGTCCATCCATTGGGCGATGACTGTGCAGTACCATCTAAATCACAGCAAAATTCATTATATCTTGCATGGCGCCATAAAATAACAGCCCCGAGGTAGCACCAATAAATTACAGTCACACAGTGCTTTGGAAATCCCTTCATGATTTATTATAAAGCCAATATGGACAGCTTCACTATAGAAAACGATACCTCATAAGCAACCTAAAGTCCTCTAGAACAGGTATTGTCAATAACTGCAACAAAGTAACAATCCTAGAGGGAAAAGAAGGGTAATGCATCGGTGTCCGACATCAATGTCAATGACATGACTTATCCAGAGACCAGACAGTCAAGTGAAACTGTGCCAACTGGGCAAACACTGCTGGAAACAAAACGCCAGGTGCTATAAAGTGCTGCAATGGCCATCAGATTACAAAGGTGACTGGATAGTTACTTCTGTCAATAGGGGTAATACTGTCCAGCCTGGGACATTTTTTTAACCAGTTTTCAAACTTGTTTTAGCTCAATGAATCTGAGGGCAGACCGTAGCATGAGTGCCAGGGAACTTGGTTTCATCAGAAGGGGAGCTTTTAATAGCAGCTTCCACTACCATCTCACATTGGCAGATTTAGGTGGATTCATATATTCATTTCAAGTTCAAGTCAAATTCCAGGCTGTTTAAAGGCGTTCTAAACCTTCGTGTTTTTTCATCTTAATGCATTGAAGTGTCCGGGCCCCCCAGCTCCCCCGTTTTACTTACCTGAGCCCCCGAATCTCCGTGTGCACGACCGCGCATAGCTCTCTCCACGGCTTCTCGGCTCTTCATTGGATAGCTTAATAGCAGCGCAGCCATTGGCTCCCGCTGCTGTTAATCAAATCCAATGACGCGAACGCTGGGGCCAAGTCATACACTTGGCGGCTATGGACACCGAGTGTATGACACGAGAGCGCGCCCGCAAGGTAACCCCCTTGGGAGAGAGCTCCACAGAGGGGGTAATCTATTGCGGAGGAGCCGAGAGAGCCGCTGTGGGACCCCCAGAACAGAAGAATCGGGGGCCACTCTGTAAAATAAACTGCACAGTGGAGGCAAGTATGACTTTTTTATGGGAACCTTTGCAACCACTTTAATGTCTCAAACGATGGCTGCAATAATGCATTCTATGTTAAGCAGCCCCCCTCTATCCAGTGATGTCCACGAATGTCTCGGCTGTCCGAGACTCTCCCTCCTGATTTCTCGAGACACAGCAGCACCACTGGATCTTGCTGCGGGGAGAGCCTTGTCTGAATGGACATTGGGAGCTGGACTCTGGTGCCCCCATAGCACGCAGCTTGCTGTGGGGGGGACTTGACAGGTGGGAGCGGCCAGGAGTACCGAAGAGGGACCCAAGAGGAGGATCTGTGCAAAACCATCGCACAGAGCAGGCAAGTAACATTTTTATCTTTCTATAAAAAACAAAAATAACTTTACAATAAAAAAACAAACAAAAAAAACACTAAAACAAAAACATATACAAATTTTACTAAAATATACCTTTACATAGCAACAGCTTTTCCTAGCTATACTATACAGCCCTAACAGCTCACAAGAGTGAAGGTGTGGAATGGATAATAATACCAACTGTAATCCCTTTCAAGAATAAACTTGACTAATGTTACTACTGGCTAAATGAGTAAAGTTGTAGTCCACATGCAGACATGCTGGCTGGAAGCAATAACCAAGCTAGTAATTTTGCTTTGATTTAATTTGCACCTATATCAACGGCAACATCCGACCACAAGGGAAGAAAGGCAGTGGGAAAATGATCAGGTCATAATAAATCTTCTCACTGCACACACACCCTTTTATTTTTTATAAGTGAGCACATGGGCCTCTGTTCCCAGCTACATAAGGAGCTTCGAGAGATAGGGGGGGGTACAAACACAGCAGAAGTCTAATCATTTGAAGGCAGGCAAGCTGTTCTTCCAGCACAGCCAGAAAACTGACCATGCTGGGATGGATGTGCTCTCATTTGTACTGTGGTCAGTTTGAAATAGGAAAGGGGGGCCACTGGCTAGATCACAAGGTATTTCACACAAAGCAGAAACAAAGAACAAGGTACAAAAGACACGACTCCGATATATAAAAAAATTATTATAAAATATTGGGGCAACGTTCTTTAACCACTTAAGGACCGCCCACTGCATTTATACTGCAACAGGGTGTCCCTATTGTACGAGACGTACGCGTACATCATTAAGTGTGCTAGCCACTGCATGGTGGGGGCCACAATGTCCACTGCCACCCACGAGCGCACCTCAGTAGGGATGAGCTCTGGCGCATTCACACATTCCACGTGCAGAGCCCGCCAGGAAGTCGGCACAGCGCTGCCCTAATCACAGGCAGGGAGACATTGTCCCGATGCACGGCTGCAGAGATTGGGAAATGTCTCCCTGCCTGTGATTAGCGCCGTGCCGACTTCCTGGCGGGCTCTGCACGTGGAGAGTGCGAACACGCCGGAGCTCATCCCTACTCAGAATGTAAACAAAGCAGATCCCCGTTCTGACAGGGAAGTACAAAGCGAGAGAGATCTGTTCCTAGTGATCAGGAACAGCGATCTCGGCATTCGCAGTCAGTCCACTCCCCCTTAGTTAGAAGCACCTCCTTAAAAAACACTTAACCCCTTAATTTTTTTTACCAAAAACATACACATTGGCCTAAACTGGTGAATACATTTGTGTTTTACATTTTTTGTTGGATATGCATTATAGCAAAAAGTTAAAAATATTGTTGTCAAAATTGGTCTTGTTTATAGTGCAAAAAAAAAAAAAAAAAAAAAGGTGATCAAATACCATGACAAGAAAGCTCTATTTGTGGGGGGAAAAAGGGACAATTTTATTTGGGTACAGTGTCGCACAACCACGCAATTGTCAGTTAAAGCGACACAGTGACGGCATCTGGCTCCAGGAAAAAAGGCAAATGCGCAGATGAAATACACATAGGCATTATTTTACCTGCCAACAGATTTGTATTTCTGACCATCCAGTTCCAAGAGGACAGCCTTGCCAAACAGCACATTAGGGGGGGGGGGGGCGATCACATTTATTTTCTCCGTCTTTCGCTCTCCACTCCCTGGACAGAAGAACAGCCATCACCTAGATCAGTGATGGCGAACCTTGGCACCCCAGCTGTTTTGGAACTACATTTCCCATGATGCTCATGTACTCTGCAGTGTAGTTGACCATCATGGGAAATGTAGTTCCAAAAAATCTGGGGTGCCAAGGTTCGCCATCACTGATCTAGATGCTCTTACTTGGCTCTCTCATGAGGTGGAGAGTGTGATGTCACAGTCCTAGTTCTCACAGAATTAGAGCTTGTATATAACCGCAACACAGTTCTTTGAACCCTCAGGAAGTGAGGGGTGCATCAAAAAAGTTAGCACATTTTTCTCATATACTCAAGATAAGTGGTGGTAAGAACCTCATGCGAACCTCAATCTGTAACTACGATAGCAAAGTACATTGTAAGAAATTGCAAACATGCTACAGGTATGTCTGGAGGAAAAAAAAAAAAAATACACTTCAGGAGACAGGCAACAGTTCCAGACTGGGGACAGGTTCCATAAGACTGCGAGAAATCACGGATATTACAGCCCATTCAAAAAAAAACTCAATGCTTCTACTGCTGGCTACCTGGTTCCCAGGACCACACATTATGAATGGTCTACCAGGAGCTTTTGGCTCTTTAGGTTTTTGGCAGTTTTCTACTTCTTGCAGTAAGAAGCCTGTTTATAAAGCACAAATTGCTTAATCTGACATTTACAAAACTAATGTGAATGGGTCAAAGCAACTATTTTTCTCAGGTTTGATTGAGAGATAGCCCATTCCACCACATTCCAAAGGGTGCTCTATTGGATTGGATAGAGATCTGCGACTATGGAGGCCATTGGATTAGTGACCTCATTGTTCTGTTCAAGAAACCAGTTGAAGATGGCTACACTGTAGTTGGAAGGAGCCCACCAGAAGATGGCTACACTGTAGTTGGAAGGAGCCCACCAGAAGATGGCTACACTGTAGTTGGAAGGAGCCCACCAGAAGATGGCTACACTGTAGTTGGAAGGAGCCCACCAGAAGATGGCTACACTGTAGTTGGAAGGAGCCCACCAGAAGATGGCTACACTGTAGTTGGAAGGAGCCCACCAGAAGATGGCTACACTGTAGTTGGAAGGAGCCCACCAGAAGATGGCTACACTGTAGTTGGAAGGAGCCATCAGAAGATGGCTACACTGTAGTTGGAAGGAGCCATCAGAAGATGGCTACACTGTAGTTGGAAGGAGCCATCAGAAGATGGCTACACTGTAGTTGGAAGGAGCCATCAGAAGATGGCTACACTGTAGTTGGAAGGAGCCATCAGAAGATGGCTACACTGTAGTTGGAAGGAGCCATCAGAAGATGGCTACACTGTAGTTGGAAGGAGCCATCAGAAGATGGCTACACTGTAGTTGGAAGGAGCCATCAGAAGATGGGTACACTGTAGTTGGAAGGAGCCATCAGAAGATGGGTACACTGTAGTTGGAAGGAGCCATCAGAAGATGGGTACACTGTAGTTGGAAGGAGCCATCAGAAGATGGCTACACTGTAGTTGGAAGGAGCCATCAGAAGATGGGTACACTGTAGTTGGAAGGAGCCATCAGAAGATGGGTACACTGTAGTTGGAAGGAGCCATCAGAAGATGGGTACACTGTAGTTGGAAGGAGCCATCAGAAGATGGGTACACTGTAATTGGAAGGAGCCCATCAGAAGATGGGTACACTGTAGTTGGAAGGAGCCCATCAGAAGATGGGTACACTGCAGTTGGAAGGAGCCCATCAGAAGATGGGTACACTGCAGTTGGAAGGAGCCATCAGAAGATGGGTACACTGTAGTTGGAAGGAGCCCATCAGAAGATGGGTACACTGTAGTCATAAAGGGATGGTCATGATCAGCAACAATACTCAGGTAGGCCGTGGAGTTTAAACGATGCTCAATTGGTACCAAGGGGCCCAAAGTGTGCCAAGAAAATACCCCCCCACCATTACACCACCGCCACCATAAACCATTGATACAAGGCAAAACGGATCCATGCTTTTGGCAAAATTCTGACCCTACTTTTTGAAAGTCACAGCTGAAATGGAGACTCATCAGGTCAGGCGACCAATGCCAATCTCCTGTTCAATTTTGGTGAGCCTGTGGGAATTGTAGGCTCAGTTTCCTGTTCTTAGCTGACAGGAGTGGCACACAGTGTGGTCTTCTGCTGCTGTAGTCCATCTGTTGCAAGGTTTGATGTGTTGTGCGTTCCGAGATGGTATTCTCCATATCTTGGTTGTACCAAGTGGTTATTTGAGCTACTGTTGTCCATCTATAATCTAAAACCAGTCTGCCCATTCTCCTCTGACATCAAGGCATTTTCGTCCACACAACTGCCACTCACTGGATATTTTCTCCTTTTCAGACCGTTCTCTTTAAACTCAATAGATGGTTGTGTGAAAATCCCAGTAGATCAGCAGTTTTTGAAATACTCAGACTAGCCCGTCTGGCACCAACAACCATGGCACATTCAAAGTCACTTAAATCCCCTTCCTGATGCTCGGTTTGAACTTCAAGTCAACTGGCTGATCAGCAATTTGTGTTACCAAGCAATTGAACAGGTGTACCTAATAAAGTGGCCATTGAGTGTATACATGGTAAAGTGGACCTTCAGTAATTTCTTCAACTTTCCATCTATTAAATCTTCTGCCCTTGTTGTTAACTTTGGATAGTAAAACTTGTTTTCCTGTCAGTGAATACCTTACACAGCCCACTTCCTGTTTCTCGTCTGGTAATTAGCCTAGGCCAGCAGGGGTGCCCAACCAGTGGCCCGCGAAGCCCTCTGATGCGGCCCGCAACTTTCTGCCCTAGCATGGCAAGCTCGGATTGGAGGTTGCTGACGCACCATCCCAGAGCATTAGCGTTGTGAATGAAGCCGACGGTAGAGAAAGCAAGCGGCTGTAGAGCCAACATAAGCCAATTCTTCCTGGATAATTAGCACCGGCTCCTGTAATAGGCGGAGCGATACTAAATGCACTCTGCCTGGGACAGCAACAGCTGGCGATACCTGAATGGAAAACTTATCAATGGTAAGTTTATTAATAAAAATCAGTGTATATGTGGGCATATCTGTTCTGCAGTGGTTACTGGGCTGCTTTCAAACTGATCCGCAGGTGCACTTACAGGTTACTTACACTGAGCCATAGACTTCTGGTTTTACCTGCGGGTTGGGGCGCTTTCAGAAAGTGCACCACACCTACAGGATAGAATAGAATTCTATGGCAAAGTGCAGCTAACCCGCAGGAAAACATGCAGCATGAGTAAACCACAGACACATCAGTGTAAAAGCAGCCTTAGGCCCCTTTCACATGATCGGTCCAACCTAATCGACCCTCCATTCACCTCTATGGAGCAGCAGATGTAAACAGACGTGTCCGTTTACACCCGCCTACCTCTAATCCAATCTGCTAACACAAAAGTGGATCCATCCCCTTCCATCTGATCGGATCAGAGGGCCCATAGCATAGAGTGGGCTGTGTGTGTTCACTTTGTATATGCAAAGTGGACACTGACCTGTCATCCGCCCACTCCGCTCATTGTAGCCCGCGATGGGGTGGGCTCCCCTGGCTTAGGGTTATGACATGCACAGCTCTCACTCCCTCTTGTGAGAGTTTGACAGGAAGGGAGGGGAGTCATAAGAGGGCCAATGAAAGCTGCATGTATGTCTGTAAATCTAGGAAGTGGTCAGACAGCAGCTTCAGCTGTCCACAGTTATAATGGTTGCTGCCAGACTTAGGAGATTTCTGCAGCATATTTGGCAAGTACAGAGTCACAGTACAGTACCGTATTTTCCGGCGTATAAGACGACTTTCTAACCCCTTAAAATCTTCTTAAAAGTCAGGGGTCGTCTTATACGCCGGTAACCCAACATCCTTACCTTATCCCAAGACATGCAGAATCGCGGGCGTACGTTTTTTCAAAAGCCACGCCTCCTACGTCTTCTGTTCCGTGATAGGCGGAAACACTCAGCTTCCCAGGAGGCACTGTGTTCAGTGTTCGCCTATCACGGAGGCCCTCTCGTCCTGTGTTTAGTGTCTGCCTATCACGGAGGCCGTCCTCGGACGAGAGGGCCTCTGTGATAGGCGAACACTGAACACAGTGCCTCCTGGGAAGCTGAGTGTTTCCGCCTATCATGGAACAGAAGACGTAGGAGGCGCGGCTTTTGAAAAAACGTACGGCCGCGATTCTGCATGTCTTGGGATAAGGTAGGGGCACAGTCTGGCATGTAATGGGGCACACAGTCTGGCATGTAATGGGGCACACAGTCTGGCATGTAATGGGGCACACAGTCTGGCATGTAATGGGGCACACAGTCTGGCATGTAATGGGGCACACAGTCTGGCATGTAATGGGGCACACAGTCTGTCATGTGATGGGGCACACAGTCTGGCATGTAATGGGGCACACAGTCTGGCATGTAATGGGGCACACAGTCTGGCATGTAATGGGGCACACAGTCTGGCATGTAATGGGGCACACAGTCTGGCATGTAATGGTGGCACAGTCTGGCATGTAATGGTGGCACAGTCTGGCATGTAATGGTGGCACAGTCTGGCATGTAATGGTGGCACAGTCTGGCATGTAATGGTGGCACAGTCTGGCATGTAATGGTGGCACAGTCTGGCATGTAATGGTGGCACAGTCTGGCATGTAATGGTGGCACAGTCTGGCATGTAATGGTGGCACCGTGAGGCGAGGCATGACTAGTAGGAAGGGGGTAGTCTTATACGGTGAGTATATCCCAAAACCAACATTTTGGCTGGAAAATTAGGGGGTCGTCTTATACGCCAAGTCGTCTTATACACCGGAAAATACGGTATATATAAAATATGCAAAGTGGTTGGAGGGAAGCTTCAGAATGGCAAAGATGTTTTTATTACAAATTATGTTAACAGTCTGGAGTTCCTCTAAGAACTGCCAACTTAAAAAAAAAAGTTCCAAAAGCAAGTCTCCTTTTGACAGCAAGGTTTGCTGGTGGTCATGCCGACCTTTTGGGTTCAGTGCTGTCCTGATCTTCGAATCTAAAAAGAAATTTAGATACAGATTTACAGAAAGCTTGTTCCAGGTCTTCAGTTAAAAAAAAAAAATCCTTGAGTTAGACATGGCCAGGCATCTGGTATTTTCATAAGGACGTGAGCAACGGCAGCGCAGCTTCATACTCTCCTTTGTCAAAGTCCCTTTAATCATTTGCCTCGTCATGGGGACCCAATAAACATTCGTCCTTCCAAGGAAATTTCTTATTTTAAATATTGCTTAATAGTTCTTCTATAAGTTATAGGTTTATCAGAGTACTTAAAACGATGTTACTATAGACACCGCTACTGCCATTGTGAGAATTTTTACTCTCGTCACTTATCTGGCGCCCATGGGAAAACGCACAACAATATCCTGTAAAATGACAAGCATTGCTTTATAGCCTGCAAGGAAGTGCCATTGGCGTATGTGGGGAGAATAAAAGGCACGGCAGAACAGAGCTCCGTCTCAAGGTTAAATTGTCATTCGTACTGGTATGCGTTTCCTCGCTCTAGTTTCTAACAGCTTGCAGTCTCCAGTGTAGTTGGATCCCACCAGTATCAGATGACACTGCTTATTCCTGGCAACCTTTAGAAGAAAACGACGCTTTCATGTCATACATTTCACAGGGGCCCTTTGATTGCTTGGTTTCAAAATCTTTATCTATTAACACATCCCTAAAATATATAATAATAAAAAAAAAAAGTGGGGGTGGAATATTGAGGTCAGCAAGATGATCCGGTCCATTAAAATAGAGTTAATGTGTAATGAGCAATTAATGAGATGTTCATGCAGTGCTGTAAAAAGTCACTGGGGAGGGTGTAGTACAACTGGGGTCCATGACCTGCATCGCGCCAATCCTTCAGAGACGCAGCGCCGTGTCCGATACATGTGCAGGACAACCCCCCCCCCCCCCCCATCCTACATGCCCAGATGTCAAGCTGCACATCCGAGCCCACAACAAACCTAACACAAATAACGCCGGCAATGTGAAAACGCAGAATCCTAATCAATATGAATTGATTGAAAGTAGAATGATCAAACACTTTCCTAACCATGCATGGCCAGCATAAGTTCTGTATTAAAGGGTTACTAAACCCAGAACCTGCATTCACTATATCTGGTCTCCCACAGAACAGAGGAATGCAATTGTTTTAGTAAATATAAACTGCTAAATACCTTTTCTCATCAGCAGTACAAAGCAGTCTTGTGACTTCTATCAGTGTCTGGTTAAAGCTTGTATGAGGAGTTTTCATTCTACATTAACTGTCCTGCAGGACCCCCGACCCGCTGGACAGTGCGGATTGGCCCTGTGCTGATCACATTCACCCTTCCAGAAAAAATTCAATAAAATATATCTCTTGCAATACACTCCAAACTGAGCATGGCACAGCAGCCCTTAAATGGGCTGCTGTGCCTGCGGCCTGCAGAAAGAACAGATGTGAACCAAGGGTCAAAGGTCAGAATTTACAGCTTTTCAGAGCTTCGAGGCAGGGGTATCCGATTGGTAGGACAGCTGAGTGTAATCTGAGACCTGAGCAACAAAGACAGAAAGTCTTCGGACTATTACACACACACACACACACACACACACACATGAAAGCTGGGCATTCCTAGAAAGATCAATAAAGCCTTTCTGCATTTAAGCTATGGATTTTATAACATAATTCAAATGGCACATATACCAGACCAAAAGGGAGCAAGTTATTGTTAGACTTTACATCCACTTTAAGGGCCTACGTCAATGGGCTTTTATTTACTATACAACGGATTCTGTATACAAGGCTATGGCCTTGCTTATTCTTGCAGCTTTGGGTGGCGGGGGGGGGGGGGGGGTTATACATTCGGTTGAGCCATGTTTTTACTGACCTTAACCATTCCCCCTTTAAATTGAAGCAGTGGATGGTGGTTTACACATGCATGGCTGCAATGCTCTGCATCACAGCAAAATTGATTCCCCCCTGGCAGCATTAAAATTGTGACTCATTCAACCAAACTGGTGGCAAGTGATGCCTCTCAAAACACCCTCTAAAAAGTGATCCAAAAAGCACTCTTTAGAGGACAACACTAGTTTAAAATGAGCCTTTAGGGAATTCAAAAGCACTGAAGCAGGTGAACTGCAAAACTGCACCTGCAATTAGAGGCACCAAAAATGGTGTCATCTGCATTTTGCCGATAGGAGAAAAGGGTGCTGATAATGGCACTGAAAACGCACACCATTTTGCTATGCTTATGATGTGCTTTTCATAGGTCATGTGACAAACTGCATCAAAAAACGTAATACGGGTGCATTTTCAATGCATTTCAACAGGGAGGTGCGCTTAACTGGCCAGTAAACACTACAATAGGATCACAACAGACCAGTGTGAGGACATATATAGAATTTAAAGGGATGCATTTTACTTGCGCTAAAGGTGTCAATGATCAACAATGAATTAAAAAGTTGAATAGAATACAATTCTATACACACGCATATATACATACAGTTAGGTCCATATATATTTGGACACAGGTACAATGTTAGTTTTTTCAGGTATTTACCAAAACACATTCTATAAGCTATAGTTCGATGATGGATATGGGCTGAAAGTGCATACACAGGATTTGAGGGTATGTATATCCAAATCGGAGGAAGGGTTTAGGAATTATAGCTTTTAAGAATAGCCAATTCCCCCTTTTCAAGGGACCCAAAATAATTGGACAATTGAATGAAAAGCCATTTCATGGCCAGGTATGGGCTACTCCTTTATTTCTTCATTAATTAAGCAGGTAAAAAGTCTGGAGTTGATTCCAAGGGTGGTATTTGCAATTAGAATCCATTGCTGCGAACCTACATCATGCGTTCAAAGTGAAATGGGCCATTGCAAGGCTTTAAAAACGAAACAAATCCAATAGCGAGATAGCAGCAACATTAGGAGTGGCCAAATCAACAGTTTGGTACATTCTGAGGAAAGAGACGCATCTGGTAAGCTCAGCAACATAAGGCCTGGACGTCCACTGAAGACAACAGTGGTGGATGAACACAGGATCCTCTCTATGGTAAAGAAAAACCCATTAACATCCAGATCTCCAGGAGGTGGCATATTGTCAAAGTCTACAATCAAGAGAAGACTTCACGAGAGCAAATACAGAGGGGTTCACCACAAGGTGCCAACTATTCATAAGCCTGAAGAATAGAAAAGCCAGATTAGACCGTCAAAAAACAAAACAAAAAAAACACACATCTAAAAAAGCATTCTTTAGACGGATGAAACAGATTCATGCATACCAGAATGACGAAAAAAGAAGTGTGGAGAAGGCTTGGAAAAGCTCATGATCCAAAGCACACAGCGTCCTCTGTAAAACATGGTGGTGCTTGCAGTGTGATGGCATGAGTATGCATGGCTTTCAGTGGCACTGGGTCATTGGTGTTTATTGAAGACGTGACAGAAGCAGCCAGATTCTGCAGTGTTTAGAGATATACTGTCAGCCCAGATTCAGGCAAATTGCAGCAAAGTTGATTAGACTGCGCTTCACAGAACAGATGGACAATGATCTAAAACATACTGCAAAGCAACCCAGGAGCTTTTGAAGGAAAAGAAGTGGAATATTCTGCACTGGCCAAGTCAATCACCTGATCTCAACCCAATTGAGCATGCATTTCACTTGCTGAAGGCAAAACTAAATGCAGAAAGAACAACTGAAGACAACTGCAGTTAGAGCCTGGCAAAGCATCAGAAAGGAGGAAACCCGGTCTCTGGTAATGCCCATGGGTTCCAGATTACAGGCAGTCATTGCCAGTAAAGGAATTCTCAACAAAATAAAAAATAAATAAAAATAAAAATTACATTTATGGATTAATTAATTTGTCCAATTACATTTGAGCCCCATAATTTGGGGGGCTGTGTATAAAAATAGTCACAGTTCCTAAAATTTGTACTTTATGTTCAACCCCTTGCATTAAAGGGGTGTTCCAGTCAGTTTTCATGTTTATTAAAAGTCAGCAGCTACAAAAAGTTTAGCTGCTGGCTTTTAATAAACAGACACTCACCTGCTCCACGTTCCAGCGACGCGCCGGCCGGGGCTACTCTCCTCTCATCCCCCCCCCCCCCCCCTCCGGCCGGCGTCTTCTTTCCAAGGTTGGGCACCCGGCCGTGAAGCCGAAAGCTTGAACGGCCGGGTGCCCACTGCGCATGCGCGAGCGGCGCCGCGCTATGCAATTTGACAGGCGATCGCCTGGGACCTGTCACGTGTCCCAGGTGATCGCCTACAGGGAGGGGCTGCAGAAAGGCGATTAGGCTTATTCGCCTTAGCAGCCCCTCGGCTTATAGGATTTTACAAGCATTTTAACTCAGTTCACACTGAGGGTTCCTGTCAGACAGGGGTAGAGAAGACAGCACATTACATGGTAAAACCTATCCCAAAAATAAGCCCTACTGTGTCTTTTGTTGCCAAAATTAATATAAGACACAGGCTTATTTTCAGGGAAACACGGTAGAAGGGCAGTTATTTAAAAGAAGACAATATTACCGTATTTAATCAGTGTATACCGCACACTTTTTTGCCCTTAAAAATCAGGGCTGTGGAGTCGGTAGATAAATGTTTCGACTCCTAGATGTTCCGACAATCAAATTTAATAGGAGTCAAGAGTTGGAGTCGGTGCATTGTTTGCTGACTCAGACTCTGGGTGTGCGATATACGTCGATACCCACTTCCCGTGCTGTGTTTGAACCACTCCGCCGACATATAATGAGCGCAGTACACTCGGGTATAGTCGGGCAGGCTCAGCTCCGCTCGCGGTCACGTCCTGTACGTCCTTTACGCGAGAGGAGCCGAGCCTGCCCGAGTATACTGCGCTCGGTATATAGCGGCGGAGTGGTTCAAACAGTGCAGGAAGCGGGGATCGGCTGAAAAACACAGCGGGGAGGACACCACGATGGCCGCAGAAGGACGCCGGACCGGACAAGGCCGCCGGGCAAGGCACCGACGAGGGGCATCAAAACTAAGTATTTTTTTTTTTCCCAGGAATTTTCCTTCTAGGTTGGGGGTGCGCACTATACGCCGGGGCGCATATGAAGATAAATACAGTACTTTGTTACCATTACTTGGGATGAGGTGCCGTATCCAAGAGGACACACCAAACAGCTGCACCAATTTTTTTACCCAAATTAAATCCCACAATAAAAAGTTTTAACCTTCCAACATGTACGCTCAGACAAAAAAAAAAAAAAAATTGCTTTTAATATTCAACTGGAGTGCCCCCTCAATAAATCCCTGAATGAACTTGAAGAAACCAAATTCCTTTGATTGGCTCACCTACCTGACCTCATATTAACTTGCCTGGGCTCATATGGGGATACAGCCCTGGCACCATGCAGCTTTGTTTCAGGATTTCGCAAGTACTGAACAAGATACAACTTATCCCATACAGAAGGATGATCTTGTGGAAAAAAAAAAGGCAGATTCCAAATCAAAAGTTAACCACAAAAATAAATAAAATAACACTCAATCATGTGTCCGGTGACATTCAGATAAAGAATACAGCATGTACGTGAAAGGATCTAAAATCAGTTTCCCGACTGCAGTGTCCTATAAATAACCACAACTGGGGAGCGTGCAAGCCAGCGCGGCACCTCTCCAAAGCCAGGCCCATAAACACGAGCAAGCTGCAGGACACTTCTGTGCACTCACATGCTAGTATGACGCTCATATAAGGGCCAAATGGCACAAACAATTCCATATGGCTGACGTGCGATAACGTCGCAGATCTCAGACAGGTCTGATTCCGCTAAATATTTATAAAGAACAAAGCATCCATAACTAAACCCACAGCCAGCCATAAGCTGAGCTCTAAAGCTGCAGGAAAGTAGAACAGTACTGATCAATTAAAGTGGGAGTATGAATTACCCAATAGGTAACCCCAGTACCGGAACAAGGCCATCCAGTGCACAGGGCAAAGATGCCAAACTGCACCCCACCCCTATTCCCTTAGAGTGCCCCACATCCCTGCAATAAACCATTGCGCCCAGGGCAGCCTTCCCTCCTGCCCACCCCTTGTCCTGGGTAAGCCTATAATAAGGCTTGCCTATAGGGACTGTAAATATCAGCTAAAAGTGCACAGTTTAGGAGATATTTACTGCACATGCAGCTGGTGACATCACTGGTACATGCGCTCTGAAGGAACAGCCTCCTTCAGAGGCCTGTGCTGTAAGCGGCAGCTCCCAAGTGCATCCACGGGAGTGACGTCATCACGCCTCCCGCCACTCACAGCCAGAGTCCGCAACCCAGAAGAAAGACTGGGTGAAGATGGAAGAAAAAAAAAAAAGAGAAGGTCAAACGCCACCAATAGCAGCTGTAAAAACATCCTGTGTGCATGAGCCCCAATAGCAAAAAATATAGTTTTCTTTTCAAAATGATCAGTCTATTTTTGTTTAACCGCAAAAAAAAAAAAAAAAAAAAAAAAAAACGAACAGCACAGGTGATCAAATACCAAACAAAAGCTCTATTTGTGGGAAAAGCACACCAATAGGGAAAGCACCGCAACGCTGCAATGGTGCAGTTCTGTTTTTTTGCCGTTACCGGGCGAGCACCAATATTCTCAAAGGGATGCTGGCTTGCCTATAGTGGAGAGGTGGTTTATACCAGCTGAGACTGTCCATAGACAGTGCTGTGTCCTTTTTCCTGTAGGTGGCGCTATTATCCCTATGGTCAGGAATGAGGAGAAGCTGTGTCCAAACGTGGGAGATAAGTGTTTTGGTGAGAACGTGGTTTGGTGAAAGTTGGCTGAAAACGTTGTGCCGTGTGTATGCAGAACAGGTTAAAAACGGACAAAAATCCACGGAAGTTCACGGCCAACGTCCTTGGGACCAAAATCCATGGAAAAGTCTGATGGAAGTCTGATTGTGTTTAAGAGTCTTCACAGTTAAAGCAGTAAAACTATGTATTGCATACTAGCACATTATGAGAGACTTGCCTAAAAACGAAGCCCTTCAGCGACGTGCCGTCACCACCGAGAGGGCTTTCATCTTCCCCAAGTCTTCCTTCCGGGTTTGCAGCCTCTGGCCGGGAGCGCATGCGCCGGTGAGGCCACCGGCTACATGCACTCTGAATATCTCCTAAAACTTGCAAGTTTAGGAGCCATTTACAGTACCTACAAATAAGCTTTATTATAGGCTTACCTGTACGTACAAGTGGTAGCACTTATTACCACTTTGAATGGAAGCTTCAGTCCACTAAGCAAGAAGAATGCACAACGGGTTCCGAAGGTATGGATAACAAGCATAGGAAGAAGAGAAACAATGTCCAGTGTTCAGCTTAACGGGGTTGTAAAGGTACAATTTTTTTCCTAAATGGTTCCTTTACCTGCGAGGCTTTCTCCCTGGTGTGGAGTGTCGTGCTCGCCCCCTCCCTTGGGCTACAGGAGAGTCAGGATGCTCTCTACATTGCAGATAGAGAAAGAAGCTGTGTGTTAGTGGGTGAGCACCACACTCCACACCAGGGAGAAAGCCTCGCATTACTGTGTGGAGTTACAGACAGAAGAACAGGAAGTGAGGATTTCTTAGAAGAAATAATAATAATAATAATAATAATAATAATAATAATAATAATAATAAGAAGAAGAAGAAGAAGAAATAAGGACATTTAAAAGTAAAATCGAAGGATGGGGTAAGTGAAGGAGGACCACACTAAGGTAAAGTAAGCCATTTAGGAAAAAAATTGTACCTTTACAACCCCTTTAAAAGAGGAATTCCAGGTATGGATGTTTTATACATAGTTACATTGGTCCAGCTAGGACATATACACCACAACTGGTTGATGTCCCTGGAAGTTGCAAATTACTGAAGTAGAGTTCCCTACAACAATGATCTCTACTAGGGTTCAGGCCCCCTGCAGAGTGGCTGCCCTGCGAACACAGATCACCTGCTCAGGTGCCATTTATAGAATATGATGAATGCAATATCTTCTCTGATTGAACAAGGTGGAAAGGACCCCATTCAGAGAATGCTTTGCGTTTTCTGAATAAATGCAAATCACCTGACTAGACGAGGTGGAAAGGTGGGGTAGTGATGCAGAGGGGTAGTTGCTTTCAATAGGATGGCCGAATTTCCTTGCAAGAAAGACTTGTAAATGGTCTTTATATCAGGGCTCAAGTCCTGCGGGAACGGAGTTCCTGCACTTTTTTCCCAGCAGGAACTCAGTTCCCTTTGCAGGACTAGAGCAGCCGAGCCAATCCTTCACTAAGCGGCGATGCCCAGCTCAAGTCACTTTCAGGGGCAGGCAAACCTTCGTAATCCTTTATGTTACTGGCCGAGTTATAGCGGGATTTAGAAAGAACTTGCTTCTTTCCAAATCCCGCGATAACTCGCGGCAGACCTCCGCAATGTCTCCTGGGGACGATGACAAAAGCTCCCAGGAGACATTGCGGCATCGATGAAGTGATGGAATACCCACTACCCGATGAATCCATATACAGGAAGCGGCCAGTAACAAAGGATTACCAAGGTACAGTGGATCGAAAAAAAAAAAAAAAACATGCGGTTTAATAATTATGCATATGAGCGTATCATTTTTTTTTGGTGGGGGGGGAGTGGATCTTGGGTGGGCGTTCCCACACTTTTTTCCCAGGACTTGACCCCTGCTTTACATGTAAAGCCATAGGCCTAACACATACCAATTGAAGAGGGCACCTCAAATAGGTCGCTCAACAGGATGCAGGGGGGACTTTTCTGGTGCCCATGACCAGCCACCATAGATCTCCCTATAGCGCAAAGTAGCTGGTCATGCAAAATTCCACTAGGACCTGAAAAAAAAAAAAAGAAATAAAACCTCCCTAAAACCACCATCATTAATATGAGTCCCAAGGAATCATGGGACAAAGCTCCGTGAGCCAACTGAGTTGGTGTGGCAGCTCCAGCGGGCACCGGGGCAAGCAATTTAAAGGGGTGCATGTTGACTACTCTCCACACTTTTATTCTCGGATCCATCAACATTTGTTTGCAGACTGTCCCCATCTAAAACTAGTTTGTGCCTTCTAGAGCCCAAAAAATCTGCCTTAAATGTTATTTATCAATAGACAGCCTATTACGCAGTATGCTATAGCCACTGTTTATTCATGCAACACAGTAATAGGTTTCCAGGGGTTGTAGCGCGTCAACGTCTGCACTTTCTTAAACAAAATCTCTCTAGATAGAAACAATATGAAAAGTGCTCTGTTCTTCATGATTGAAAGATGCCAACACACATTAAATCTTTGCTTCTCCCCAGTCGTTGGGATGACGGGCTGCAGAGCCGTATGGGGAGCAGACAGAAGGTGTAGCCCCAGCTGTCAGAGGAGCTCGGAGACAAGCCAGTACAAGAGTGTTTCATATTTGCATCAGACAGACAATGTAAATGATTGGACTCGGGGCTGCTTACTGTCAATGTATAGTGCAGAGAAGCTCAGCCATTCCAGACCTGGTATTACATATCGCAGTGCAGCGTCTTCTGCTCGTCACACAAAAACAGTGGAGTCAGCTTTTCTGTAATCTGTGCAAGTGTCTAACTTACCCTGATCAAACGTTCAAACTGGTCATAAATACAACAAATACAAACAAAAAAGGATCGATGCAACCTTCTGCCTAGCTATAAATGGTTGGTGATAAAGAGATGAGATTTCTAGGTTTTTCCGTTTGAACTTCTGTGCGTGCATTCTGTGTATTCAGAAGAAAGGTGTAGGACCAACACTACTAATGTCTATGCCAGGGGTCACCAAACCTTCTAAACAAAGGGCCCGATTACTGCCCCTTCAAAACTTCAGGGGGCCAGACCTGTGGTCAGTGGAAGTAGAAAATGTACAAGCGTCAGTGCGAGTAAACCCTGGGCCACCAATGGCGCTAGTGGGGGGGGGGGGGATAGTGGCCCACCAGTGGCGTCAGTGGCAGAAACCATGTCCTACTGTTGCAGACAGTGGGGGGGGGGGGGGGGGGGGGGGATAATGTCCCAAAGGCTGGATAAGAGTAAGCAGAGGGACGCATCGGGCTGCAGTTTGGATACTACTGGTGTAGGCAATGCGACCAAGTACTGAGCTGCTAGCTGTCCTAGATCAGGGTATATCTATAGGGTACAAGAAATGCCCACCAAGCACCCCATTTAACAGCGTAGCAAAAAGGGGTCCCAAGACAAAACAGGATGAATCTCTAGATCCAGGTAAGAATGCGTCCTAAATAAACGCAGAATTCATGAAAAAGCATAAACACAAATGCATGCTACACAAACATGAAACATGACAAATTGAGACACACAAAAGTTCAGATTAATTTATGAGCTCCTCTGTCAGCTTCTCTAAAGTAGTATGGCGGCATAATATAAAGGTGCGCCTGACCCAGTGCCGATCCTGACCTCCCTGGGGCCCTAAGCAAAATGACATGTCACATTAAAGATTAAAGTTGAGAAGCGGGGGGAGGGGGTGTTCTGCTGTCGGAAATGACATCTTACATTAAAGTGAGAAGCGGGGGGTGCTGACTTCTTACCTCTTCTCCCATGCAGCCAGCGAGTTGAGAAGCGGGGTGAGGGCCCGAAAATGACTTCTCACCAGGCAGGGCCTCTAGTAATTTGGGGGGCCCTCCCCAGCTTTGTGGGGCCCCAAGCGGCTTGCATTGTGAGCCTATAGGGTGGATCGGCCCTGCCCTGACCACTTAACTCTGTATCTCAACGGAATGCCGAGGATATCAGGCGTAGGGGAAGCTGCATGAGGTGGACTTCACTGGAAGTAGGAAAACCACTCTGGCACATTTAAAGGGTCACTAAAGGAATTTTTTTTTTTAGCTAAATAGCTTCCTTTACCTTGCTGCAGTCCTGGTTTCATGTCCTCATTGTTCGTTTTTGCTTTGATGTTGCTGTAAATCCTCTCTGTTCTGGACACTTCCTGGTTGCCTGTTTCCTGATCACCACAGTACTGGGAGATTTCTCACGGTGGTCACTAATCAAGGAGGTGTGTGTAAAACGAAACTGGATTGGTGCTGAGGAGTTTTAGACAAAGTATCACTGCTCTCTATTGGCTGACTGCCCTCTAGTGGCTCTCTGTACATCAGAGAACCAGCAAACAACAGCAAAAACGAAACTACACTGCAGGCACATTATATGATTGTTTTTTTATCTATTTGTAATCATTTTTAAAAGGAATCAGTTAACTATTATGTCTCTATGCCCTGTAAACAGTCATTTCAGCTAAAAAAATTTTTTCCTTTAGTGACCCTTTAAAATAGTTCTACATTAAAGCGGTGGTTCACCCTCCTTCACCTCATTATTCCATTACTTTCGGCATCGTAGCGCGAGCTACGGTATGCCGGTCTTAAATTTTTAATCCCCGTACTCACTGTGCTATCGATGATTGAAGAATCCGACTCCCGCGGGGAATGGGCGTGCCTATGGAGAGGGAGGATGATTGACGGCCGGCTCTGGCACGTCACGCTCCCCGAAGACAGCCGGAGTAAGTCTCGGCTATTCACAGCGCCTGCGCACAGGCTATGCGCAGGCGCCGTGAATAGCCAAGCCTATTTCGGCTATTTCCGGAGAAGCGTGACGTGCCAGGGCCGGCCGTCAATCACCTTCTCTCACCATAGGAACGCCCATTCCCCGGATTCTTCAATCATTGATAGCACAGTGAGTACGGGGATTAAAAATTTAAGACCGGCATACCGTAGCTCGCGCTACGATGCCGAAAGTAATGGTCTAATAAAAAAAAACATTTTTTTTTTTTTTTTTTTTTAACAGGGTGAACCCCCGCTTTAAAGTGGAACTTCACTCTCTCAATCAACATTGACTATTTGTAATCCTTACGATGCTCACATTAGTAAACAGATAGGCAAGTATACCACATTTCAGTTGTCTGTTCCCACCAATGCTACTTTATTAGTGGATAAAAGTTCTAATGGTGAAGTTTGCCATTTAAACCAGTTCCCTCAAAAATGCAAGGCAATCCAACAGACACGAGCCTAAACAGAAGACATAAAAAAAATGCAGAAGTACTTCTAACAAGATGCATTTACTGGTGCAGTCTTGGGCTTAATCTGAGCCACTTCCAGTCACAGTATGCAATGATAAACGCTTTGAATGCCCCTCGATCCCCCTCAGTTGGGCTACATGTTCCATGAATCCAAGAATCAACGCTCATGTGTTCCATCTTGATCCTCAGTTGCTGCTCATGAATGTCAGCACAGACACTTAAGCTTGTTGTCCCTCTCCCATGAGCACGCACATAAGGGTGGCTCGGCTTCTTGGAATAGAGGCTCCCTTAGGCATATGGCTCCATTAGGGACCATTCATGCTCATTTCTTTGTACTGCAATCTGGCTGGGGTCCACAGAAATGGACAGTACATGGAGCCTTCAGATGAGCTCCAGTCTGCTACAAAAAATATTTTCAGTAACCAGGGGTTCCATTGCAGTGTGAATAGGGCACATATGCCTCGTTTCAACTGAGGTGGATCGGTTCAGGTTGGTACGGTACGCCATTTTGAATGTTTCCATTATGAAAGCGGCCCATACAACCAAACCTGCTTCAAATGTGGGGCCATAGAAAAAAGGTACGGTTAGGGTGGAGCTACAATACATTCCACCGATTGGCAGACACGCTAGGCATTTTTTCTAAACCCTGTATGCCCCCCCCCCCCGGTGGTCCGACTTGCAGTGGAAACGCTCATTTTAGGTGGATGTATGGCTTATACTAGTAGCCATCCATTTTTGTGTTGAGTAACCCTTTATAGCACCATGTACAAAATAAGCATTTGACACCAGCACAGCATGCATCCATTTCAAAGTCCAATAATTTATTAAAACAATCACATTGCGCCACATTTAAGTGCTGCATCTCAAATGCATAGGATCCCTTCATCAGGCATGCGATAAAGGGATCCTACGCATTTGTGAGATGTTGCACTTAAAACGTGACGTAATGTGAGTGCTTTAATAAGAGTCCTATGCCACTACAAAACATTGCACATAAACTTGACGCAATGTACCGTAATTACTTAGACGAAATGTTGGATTTTGAAATGGATCCATGCTGTGCTGGTGACATACGCCTCGTACACTGGAAACCAGTTGGTCATTGCTAAAAATCCCTATACTCCATGGAGTAGTGCGAAGATTTTCTTCATCATACCATATCCCACCCACCCTGATGTGTTCGTGGAGCATTGACCGATTATGGTGTTGATGTTATGAGACGAGAACGCTCCTCGCAAACTGTTCAGCCTGTATTGTTGGTGTTTCAGCCAGGTGGCAAAGGACTGGGATGTCAGATATATTGCAGGTTGTGACCCTGACACCTTTCTTAGTCTGTTTACAGTTTAGAGGCGTAAACCTGCAATAAAGCCTCAATTATGGCAACACGTTTCTGGATTTAAAGCACTTTAGGCCACACATACATGTTTTATGTTTAAAGTCAACCTACCAACCAGCCAAAACTTGTAAAATAGAGATATGTGCCTGACAGCAACCAACAATGTCCTACAGATTTTCATGTATGTGGTTTGTGTTATGTACTAGGAGGCGTCCAAATCCATGTGGCAACTATATGGAAAGCAACTTTCTGGTTCATCTCCCAGAACAGCAGCTATCCTACAAGGAGGTGGAAGGATATATTGCTACCAGGACCGTGGATAGCAACAAAAACCCAGCAATTTATTATGGCCTTGCTTCACCCAAGAACAAAGAATAAAAATTCAAGACAGGTTGAGAGCATAATCCATTAGAAAATAAAAATGGGTACCTACTCCCTACCAGACTTGCAAAGATTTACCCATCAATATCTTCAACCTGTTTTAGGCAATGTGGCCAACCTGGTACTATGTACCATCTGTGGTGGCAAGGTCATAAAGCAGTGGTCCAATTGTGGCCCGGGGGTTGGATGTAGCCCTTTGCTTGCCTTTATCTGGCCCTTGGAGCACTATTCCTCTAACTGCAACAATGGCGCACCATTCCTCCCACCGTCACCAACAATGGCGTATCAGTCCTCCCACCGACACCAACAATGGCGTATCAGTCCTCCCACCGACACCAACAATGGCGTATCAGTCCTCCCACCGACACCAACAATGGCGTATCAGTCCTCCCACCGACACCAACAATGGCGTATCAGTCCTCCCACCGACACCAACAATGGCGTATCAGTCCTCCCACCGACACCAACAATGGCGCACCAGTCCTCCCACCGACACCAACAATGGCGCACCAGTCCTCCCACCGACACCAACAATGGCGCACCAGTCCTCCCACCGACACCAACAATGGCGCACCAGTCCTCCCACCGACACCAACAATGGGAGGACTGGTGAGCCATTGTTGCTGTCTGTTTGCACTGTTGGCGCACCAGTCCTCCCACCAACACCAACAATGGCGCACCAGTCCTCCCACCGACACCAACAATGGCGCACCAGTCCTCCCACTGACACCAACAATGGCGAACCAGTCGAAGTAAACAAAATGAGAAAAAAGCAACACATGCACATTTCCCTAGGTTTATACCTTTAATAACTCCAGACCGCTGATTCTTCCAAAAATCCACTCTGCACCTAACTTCCAGAGCTCTTTGCTGCACTGAAATCCAGCAAAAATAACTAGGCAGGGCTGACACTGCTTTGAATTTCAGTGCATGTACTGCAAAGATGTTCCCTTTTTTTTGTTATAGCATTATAGTAATGTATTACAGCAAATTAGCAATATGACATTTCCAAGAAGGCAGAACAGCTCTTAGAAATGTGTGACCAAGAAAAAAAAAATGCAATGGCGACCCATTCGCACTTCCTGCCAGCTGCAGGGGAAATTTTTGGAGTTTACACAAAAGAGTAAAACATCCTATGTACTCAGGGAAGGAGCAACGTGTTTCTCTTAGAGCAGGGGTGTCAAACTGGCGGCCCTCCAGCTGTTGCAAAACTACAAGTCCCATGAGGCATTGCAAGGCTAACAGTTACAAGCATGACTCTCACAGGCAGAGGCATGATGGGACTTGTAGTTTCGGAACAGCTGGAGGGCCACCAGTTTGACACCCCTGTCTTAGAGCCTATTGAAAAATAAATTGCAGTAGTAACAGCATGCTGCAACAATTGATAAAAACGCATTGGACGTCACGCGGTATTACAACACTACATGATGTAAACGGGCCCTTTACAACCGGCAATTAAAATACCGGTTTGCTTCTATATAGTAAAAGTTCCAGCAGCTAATTAGTTTGTCAGATAAGATAAAGCTTTAAATTGTAGGTAGATGTCATTAGACAAGAAGCCAACAAATGCCTTGCTGTCCAGTAATCCCAGCGAAGGACACGGCTTCGAGCCTCTTGCATGAAATATAAAACATCTTGGTCATTAAAGCAGAACTCCGGGAAAACCACTTCATACAGTCATATTGTATGAACTTCCCTTTCGGAGACCTATGAACAGGGTGAATAAAAATTGATAAAAAAAAAAAAAAAAAAAAAAATTGGATCTTCACTACCCCGGCTATAAAATTAAAGGGGTTGTATTTTTTCCTAAATCGCTTCCTTTACCTTAGTGCAGTCCTCCTTCACTTACCTCATCCTTCCATTTTGCTTTTAAATGTCCTTATTTCTTCTGAGAAATCCTCACTTCCTGTTCTTCTGTCTAACTCCACACAGTAATGCAAGGCTTTCTCCCTGGTGTGGAGTGTCGTGCTCGCCCCTCCCTTGGACAACAGGAGAGTCAGAACCCCAACTAACACAGCTCCTTTATCTGCAACGTAGAGTGTACAGACTCTCCTGTAGTCCAAGGGAGGGGCGAGCACGACACACCACACCAGAGAGAAAGCCTTGCATTACTGTGTGGAGTTACAGACAGAAGAACAGGAAGTGAGGATTTCTCAGAAGAAATAAGAACATTTAAAAGCAAAATGGAAAGAGGAGGTAAGTGAAGGAGGACTGCACTAAGGTAAAGGAAGCTATTTAAAGGGGGAAAAAAAAAAATTGTACCTTTACAACCCCTTTAAAGACTTTGTTCACTTTTTCCCCTGTGTAACTTTCCCATGTTCCAATACAGTAATAGTGTACCTCTTTCCCAGGAAGAAAAAATAAATCCACAGGTCTCAGACCACCAAAGCCCTGCCTCTCATCCCTGTCCAATCAGAGAATGCTTTACATTCATTAAGCAAAATACAAATTTTTCTCTGAATGGCCCCTTTGCTGAGTGATGGATTCCCTGTGGTCACTATGCAGCAGGGCAATGCGGGTCCTAGAAGAGAGCAAGGAATATTGTAGTGATGGCGACTACGGGGAGATCGGTCCGATATAATCCATATTTACATTGATCCAAGCTGGATCAATGCAACTACGCAACATTTTCCATACCTGGAAAGTAAACTACATGTGAACTCTTACCTTTTAAAGCAACCCATTAAAAACAGAAAATGATAAGATAGCTATCCACACACACACACACACACACACACACACACACACACACATATATATACACACACACACACACACACACACTAGGGTTGTCCCGATACCAGTATCGGGACCGATACCGAGTATTAGCGGGAGTACTCGTACTCCCGCTAATACCGCCGATGCTAAAATAGAATACTTCCCCCCCATTCCCCCCCCCCCCGCCGCCGCCACGTTAATCACCGCGGCGCGGGGAACATTTCAGTCAGCTTTCGTTTCAATAGCCGTTTTCCCCGCCGCGCATAGACACTCCCCCTTGGACGGATCTGTCCAATCGCGAGCAAGGGGGAGTGTCTCTATACACAGCCGGCGGGGAAAACAGCTGTTCAAACGAACGCTGACTGTAATGTTCCCCGCGCGGTGATTAACGTGGCGGCATCATAACAGTAGGTACGGGGGACATGGCTGCATGTGGGGGGACATGGCTGCATATGTGGGGGGACACATTTAAAAAAAAAAAGTATCGGTATCGGCGAGTACATAAAAAAAAGTATCGGTACTTGTACTCAGTCCTAAAAAAGTGGTATCGGGACAACCCTAACACACACACACACACACACACACACACTTTTTTCTAAAGTGATCACATAATCGCTGTTCTCAGCTGCATAAGGAGGAGAGGTGGGGGTGGAGAAACAACAGGACAACGATCTGAAAGTGAAGTGTTGTGCAGTGGGGGGGGGGGTCAGCACAAGTCTGATCATTGGAGGACAGGCAGGCTGTTCTCCCAGCACAGCCAGAATTAACCAGGAATACAAAAATAACAGGATGCTTTTTACACAAGTACATGGTACAGCAGACATTAGTATATGACTCCATAATTTAATATTCCTATCTGTCAAGACAAAACAAATACAAAAACATACACATGGAAAGGATTTACAAATACTTTACAGTGGTTCTAAAGCATGGGTCTTCAAACTACGGCCCTCCAGTTGTTCAGGAACTACAATTCCCATCATGCCTAGTCATGTCTGTGAATGTCAGTGTGTTACAATGCCTCATGGGATGTGTAGTTCTACAACAGCTGGAGGGCCGTAGTTTGAGGATCCCTGTTCTAAAGGCTCAATGACTACCTTCATACATGAAGGTAAAAAAACCTTTGATGTGCAGCAAGCTGTTGGCCATGGGGGGAAATGGCAACAGGGAGGGGACAGGAGTGTCGGCTGGGGACCTGAGAAGAGGAGGATCCGGGCTGCTCTGGAAAAAAAACTGCACAAAGTATGAGATTTTTTTTTTTTTTAAATCACTTTAAATCCCTTCAATTTAATTTTTCGTTTTTAGTTCTTTGTTTTGAAGGTTAAGTGACATTATTTTGATGCACTAGATTAGAAGGATGATCCCCGTTTTAGGTACAAATTCATCACACATAACAAAAATACCCAGACATCTCTCTGTATGCCAATCACACAAAGCACAATATAACAGCACAGACAGAAAATACACATCGAGTAATTTTACTAAATTCTGCAACTATCTGCAATTGATCTCCAATATTGTAAGAAATACGCAACGGCAAACCATTTGGTCACAAGTCAAAACGCTGTCCTCCTACTGTTCACAAATCATAAAACCATACTTAATACCACAACCAATCGAAGGCTGGGATGAGAGAGAGAGTCCATCTGCAACAAATAGATTTTCATGTTCCCTTGAAGACAAATTGCAGACAAGTCTTTCTCAGGAATCTGTCTATATTGACAATTCTATGAAAGCAAAAAAACACAAAAAAAAAATAAAATAAAAAAGGACCTTTAGCACAATCAGACACCAAGAGGAATATGCATACAGTATGTATTTTATTTTTATTCATAAGCCCTGTACACACGATCGGATATTCCGACATTTGTTCGATGGACAAGTTTTGTTGGATAATCCAGCCGTCTGTATGCTCCATCGGACAATTGTTGGAATTTCCGACAACAAATGTTGGCTGTGCATGCTCTCAAATTGTCCAACAACAAAATATGTTCCATCGGATCATCCGATCGTGTGTACACAAATCCGGACTAAAATCCAAAGTACAAACACGCATGCTCCGAACCAATGCTAAACATCAGACAATAGCAGAAGTTGCCCAGAGGGTGGCGGTAGAGAACTGAAAAACCACATAGTTTGGTGAATGTTAGCGGAAAAAGTTCTGCCGTCTGTATGCAGAACAGGTTAAAAACAGACATAAATCCACGGATTTGTCCGATGCAAGTCCGATTGTGTGTATGAGGCTCAAGACTCTTCAATCCCATCTGGTGGAGTCCCAATTACTGCGAGGAGTGGCACCACATTGCTGTAGCGTTCTTCTATTAGGCTACATTCACAACTGCGATTAAGGCTAGGTTCACATAGCAGGAGATTTTGACCGGCTGTCTATTAAACCGGTTCACACATCTCCGCAGCAGGTCCGGTGCGAATTGCTCAGCAGCCCTGTGCATCTTTTGGTCCATTTTTCAGTCCGAATTCAACCCAAAATTCAACCTTTGCTTCTGTGCAAGAGCTTCCTGTAATAAAGAGCAGTCACTACTGCACTCTCCTTGTGCAGGGTGACTGGTCTCGTCTCCACCCCCTCCTGTAGTTTTAGGCAGGTAGAGAGGCAGGGCCCCTCCCACAGCTCTGCTGGAGCACAGTGATGTCACTGCTAATTTTGCAAGGTAAAACCTAGGTTTGTATAGGCATTTGGTGTACACAGAGTGGATTAATCTTTGTGGCTGAGGAATACTGTATAATTAAATGAATTCAATACAGTGCCCCTGGAAGTTCAGCTTTAATCTAATGGGAAAGTAGACAAAATAGTGTGAGTGTGAGTGTGTGTGTGTGTGTGTGTGTGTGTGTGTGTGTGTGTGTATGTGTATGTGTATATATATTATATACACACACACTATATAAATATATATATATATATATATATACACACACACACATACACATATACACACACACACACACACACACACACACACACACACACACACACACACACACACACACACACACACACACATACATACACACACACACCTCAAATTTTCCACTCGCTTTCTCGCATTTAGCGAGTGGAAATTAGCTGAGGGTAAGTGTACAACCGCATCAGAGCGCAGGGCGGGTGCCACTGCTGGCAGGCAGGGTTAAATGGGAGCCGTTTCTCCTCCCAGTGATCGGCCATGAAACTGTGGGGAAGGGAGAGGAAGAGGAGAGGCAGCCGGATCACACAGAGAAGGAAACTCCTTTCTGTGACACAGGTTGGATCTGAAACGCCGGCCGCTGTCAAACAAAGTCCCGCCTCCTGGACTGACTCCTATGACAGCACACTGGTCCAATGCTGGGAAATTGTAGTAGTGTGACGTCTATTATAGGAGCCGGTCCAGGAGGCGGAACTTTGACAGCAGTCAGCGTTTCAGATCCAAGCTGTGTCCCAGCAGGAGATCCTCTCTCTGTGTGATCTGGCCGGCTCTCCTCCTGATTTGATAACGCTACACTGATGGGCGCCGATGAGGCTGCATTGATGGGCACAGGCTGCAATGATGAGGCTGCACTGATGGACACAGGCTGCAATGATGAGAAATATATACACACACACACAATTTTTTCTTGTTTAACGCAGCCAGTCCTTATAATGTAAATAAAAACATTTTTCATGCATTTTGCCTGAGCTTGCTAAAAGATACTTGCAGAATGCAAAAAATAAAATAAAAAATAAAACATAAAGGGAAAAAGGAAAAAACACGCCACAACATTTAGACAACCCTAAGGTTACATGGTGCCAATATTCAGTGTATAGGACTTTACAATGATCTTTACGAACCACATTACGACAGAATCTGTACGTAGGAAGAACATTTCATATACTTTTTAAATAGATTATAATGCAAAGCAGAGCATAAACTATCAGCCAATGCAAACCAATGAAATCTTGTCTTAACTCCTAATGCGTGAGCTATGGGCCCGCCGTAACTGCGGATATGCCACAGACATGCAGCGAGAAGCATTTCCTTTTAATTATATGTACTTCGCACATCATTATCTCATGGAGCTACTGGGAACTGAGTGGGTTCAAAGTACTGCGGCCATAACATCACCTTAAATGTGAGCACCGTAGATGTGAAATATAATCAGTCCTGGGAGCAGGCGGCAACATTCCCCGCACTGAGACCCTTCACAATATGACCAGAGTAAAATGGCTTTTAATGATACCCTAGACCAGAGGTCTCCAAACTTTTCAAACAAAGGGCCAGTGTATGGTCCTTCAGGACTTTAGGAGGGCCGGATTGTGGCCAGTAGGGGCAGAAAATGTCCCAGGCCAAACATCAGTGACAATAAATATGGCCTCAGGATTGGTGGTCAAAAAGAAGAGGAGTGGTGCCCATAGTAGTAGGAGAAATAGTATCCCATCATTGGTATCTGTGGAAGAAATAGTGCCCCATTTTTTTGGTGTCAGTGGTAGGAATAGTGCCCCAAGGGCCGGATAAAGGCTAGCAAAGGGCCACAGTTTGGAGACCCCTGCCCTAGACAAAATCGTGTTTTAATCTTTGCCCCAGAGTTCAACTTTAAAAAGGGTTGTAAAGGTTTGTTTTATATTTTCTAAATGGGTTCCTTTAAGCTAGTGCATTGTTGGTTTACTTATGTTTTTCTTCGATTCCCTTTCTAAATGCTTTTTTTCTTTGTCTGTCTGAATTTCTCACTTCCTGTTCCACTTCAGTAAACTTGCCCCCGTCATCCAAGCCGTTCTGGCTGGGGGTTAGTCCGCGTGCTCGCCCCCTCCCTTGGGACTACATCCCTGCAGGGAGACACTGCTTCATTTCACACTAATGCACTGCCAATGTGCACAACACTTTACAACCCCTTTAACCGAGTACCCTTCCAGTCCAATGTGAAGGTACCACAAAGTTTCTCCCACAATCTCCTCCCTAAGCTGTCCATACATCGGTCAACCATAACATTATGATCACCCACCATAACCCGTAAAGCAGTGGTTCTCAACCTGGGGGTCGGGACCCCCTTGGGGGTCAAATGAGGATTTGCCAGGGGTCCCCAAAACCTGGGCTGTTCCTGAAGACCACTCAGCCTCTTCACAGCCGCCCATTCAGTTCACGGCATAGCTGGGGGGCAGGGACTAGAGGTCAGCTGACTGGTGAGGAATGTGAAGTGGGAAATGCTGGAGGAGACCCTATTTGCTGATTTCAGCATAGGTGTCACTGCTATGAGAAACCAAAGTCGGAGACACAGTGAGTAACACTACCTGTGATTAGAGTTGCCTTTAAAAGTCCCCACTACAGTTCTCAGATCAGCAGATGACCTTGATCAAGAGCACCTAAGTTGGCTGATGCCAACTCCCCACCAGCACTGCCACTGATCCCAACTCCCCACCAGCACTGCCACTGATCCCAACTCCCCACCAGCACTGCCACTGATCCCATACTCCCCACCAGGGAGTAAGAGAAGGAATAAAAATAGAGAATACATGGAAGGGAGAGGAAAAGAGGGAGAGGAACACAGAAAAAGGGAGAGAAAGAATAATAGAATGAAAAAGAAAGATGTCTAGAGAGGGGTAGGGATAACAAACAAGAAATTAGGATAGAGAGATATAAAAGGGAAAGAAAGGAGAACAAAGAGAAAGAATGGTACATCCTAAAATGTACTATAAGGGGTTTTAATATTGTACGAGTGGAAGGGACTCAGGGAGCGCTAAATGTCCGTGGGTTAGGGGCGCAAATTACTTTCTTACCTTGGGTGCTGACAACCCACGATAGGAAAATCATTTTACCGTTAGGGGTCCCCACAACTTGGGAAATTTTATCAAGGGGTCACGGCACTAGACAGGTTGAGAACCACTGCCGTAAAGGCATGTATTCCACTAGACCTCTGAAGGCATTCTGTGGTATCTGGCACCAAGCCTTCATTAGCAGGTCCTTTAAAGCCTGCAAGTTGTGAGGTGAGGCCTCCATGGGTTGGACTTGTTTTTCCAGTCCATCCCACTGATGTTCAATTTGATTGAGTTCTGGAGAATTTGGAGTAAACACCCTGAACGCATTCTTGAGGGGCCACCTTCTTCCATTGCTTCATGGTCCAGTTCTTATACTCATGTGTCCATTGTAGGCACTCTGGACACGGGTCATCACGGGCACCCTGACCGGTCTGTAGCCCCATAGACAACTGCAAAGCACTGTGTTCCGACACCTTTCTATCGGAAACCAGGATTGACCTTTTTTTTAGAAATCTGAGCTCAAGTAGCTGGATTGGACTACACAGGCTAGCCTTCGCTCCCCATATGCATCATTGAGCCTTGGCTGTCCATGACCCTGTTGCAAGTTTGCTGGTATTACTTCTTTGGACCACTTTTCTTATGTCCTGAGAACTGAAGACCAGGAATATCCCAAGAGCTGCAGTTTGGAGTTGCTCTGACCCAGTCATCTAGCCGTTACAATTTGGCCCTCATCAAAGATGCTCCAATCCCGACACTTGCCCATTTTTTCTACTTTCAACACAACAACTTCAGAGACAACACGTTCACTTGCTGCCTAAGGCTCCATGCACACTGAAGCTGATAAACTGCAGTTTATTGGCGTTTTGGCTTTTTTTTTTAAAGCCCATAAACTGAACTCTATGTTAGCCTATGTGCCCATGCACACCTGGGCATTTAGTGTTAATGAGCTTTGGAGTTTATTGGCTTTTTTCTGAACGCCCGAAATTTGCGTTCAAAGTGCCGGTTTTTGGCGGGAAAAACGCTAAAAAATGCAAAACGCTGAAAAACGCTTAAAACCGCTCAAAAACTCCGGTGCCAGCGTTTTTTTAATCGATTGAAAAAAAAAGCTACACTGAAAAACGCTGATTAAAGCTATTGCAATAACGCTAAAAAACGTTGAAAGGCTCCCTGCAAAGCTACTGGCGTTTTTTTATAGCTTTTATCAGCTTCAGTGTGCATGGAGCCTAATAGTCAGATTGGATGTAGAATTTATAAATCTGTTTGATTTTTTTCCCTCCTTTTTTTCTGCTTTATCATTTCTATATTTTCCCATAGCAGGCTTGCTGAGCATAGTAGTCCTCCAGACTTTTTATTGCATAGTTCGTTAATTTTCCTTTTGTGGCTAGAAAGTGGATATAGTCAATTTAATGTTGGCCCCAAAATCAAGAAAGGGGAGGAAATGCTAATCCCATGTGCAAACCTACAAAAAGATATAGGGCCAAATCCTCAAAAGGGATACGACGGCGTATCTACTGTTACGCCGTCGTATCCCTGTTCCTAACTATGGAACTGATCCACAGAATCAGTTTTCCATAGTTAGGACGAAGATCCGACATGTGTAAGGGACTTACACTGCCGGATCTTAGGATGCAGTACCGCATCCCCCTGCTGGGGGCATTTCGTGTCGAAATGCCGCCTCGGGTATGCAAATTAGCACTTATGGAGATCCACGAAGCTTTTCATTTTAGTTTTTTCTCCGTAAGTTTTAGTTTGCAAACGCAAAATTAGGGCTGCTTTTAACAAAGTGTAAAGTTAGTACACCATGTAAAAGCAGACCCTTCTGTCCAGCGACGTGATTTTTTTTTTTTTTTTTTAGCCGTATCTTTTTTTTTTCCCCGACGCAACTTTATTGACCCGTCGCGATCCACAAAGCTTGGCGTAACGTAATTTCGCGCTATGCATGTCGGAAAAATGACGCCACGAGCATGCGCAGTACGGCAGGCGCGGGAGCGCGCCTTAATTTAAATGGGAATCGCCCCCATTTGAAGAGGAACGCCTTGCGCCGGCGGAATTTAAGTTACACCGCTGCAAATTCCCAGGTAAGTGCTTTGTGGATCGGGCACTAACTTGGGAAATTTGTGGCGGTGTAACTTAAATGGAAAAAATTAAGTTACGCCGCCTGGCTGAGGATTTGGCCCATAGTGTACATCACCTATACCATGTAATTATATATATATATATATATATATATATATATATATATATATATATATATATATATATATATATATATATATATATATATATATATATATATATATATATATATATATATATATATATATATATATATATATATATAAAATAAATGTCAAATGATGAAGTCCAACTTTTTCATGCCAAAAAATATCAAGCCCCACCCTGTCATGTAACCGTGCTGACCAATGAGAAGCGCATCTTTGGCTTCTCCTTTGAGCAAAGTGTTCCAGAAGAAAGAAGCACTTATCGGTCAGCGTCGTCATGCTGACCAATGAGTGCTTGCCAATGTAAGCATTTTGATACCCAATCTGGGCCAGCCTAAGAAACGTTACACCAGCAGCGTGGGACATCGCAGCCGATATGTGCGGCGAGGTTCCAGAGGGATGGTCAGATCGCAGTTAGTTCATATTTCCGATTTTCGTAAAAAGTGAACTTATTCCTTAAAACCGTCCTAGCCAATGTAATATTACACAAGCGCAACTTAAAACAAAAATCAAATCATGTCAGCTCTAACTTCCCTCGTGCCATAGAGAACAATTGTCATCCATATGCTGCTGGCAGTTTTTTTTTTTTTTTTTTTCTTTCAGCGTTTGGCTTTTTTAACACTGACATCTATCCTGTTGCTTAGCAACGTGACAATTCAATCTTTGGAGGAAGTAACCTGGAAGGAGTTGGCACACCCCTTTTCTTCAATGTCAACAAGTGACAATCTGATAGAAGCTTCAGCTGGTGACAGGAAAGGAGTGGGGGAGTAGTTATGATCACACCGGTAAAAAAAAGTGTAGAAATATTTATATATATACACACATACATACATACACACACACACACACACACACTAAGATATATCTATCTATCTATCTATCTATCTATCCACACACACACACACACACACACAAACATATATATACACACACACACACACGCCAACAACGAACAGGAAAGTCTTACAACCCTTTCTACCAGTATGACAACTGATCCGCAGCGCACCAAGCTGTCCCCCCTCCCCAGCTGTAGCTGTAACATTATATTTATGTGTCCAACACGTAAAAAAAAAAAAAAAAAAAAACACTGTAGTAAATGCGAATTGTTTTTTTTTTTACGCTACACGCCAGATGGATCAAAACTGAATAAAATATACAAGATCTGGATCCGCAATGGATACATTTGTTTTGATCACCAAAGGAAACACATCAAAAATAGAGATATTAAAAATAGATTTTGAACAGTAGTTGGTCACAGATGGCATAAAAATAAAAAATAATAAAAAACACACACACACACACACACACACTATTGATTTTCTCTTTTTTATAATGACCACGGTGGAGATTTTTTGAAGTTTGCAGATAAAACTTGACTGTCTTATCCCAGGTGAAACTTGAACAGATGTTTCGTTTCTGAAGCTTCTGTCCACAGGGCACATAATTGGTTACTTATTGCCGGTTGCTAGGGAACCACATACTCAGGGCTTTAAGCTTCAAGTCAAATTTTCTTGTTAAAAAAAAAAAAAAAAAAAAAAAAGAAGATTCAAGTCAAATCTTACACTGAATGACAGATGACACGGACGCAAGAGCGTTTGCCTGACTCCACCGATAGTCAGATAAAAAGGGACGTTTGATTGTCAATAGACCTTCCCAAGTCCCTGGGCTGCCCCCCCCATAGGGGAAGAATTGACCGTCTGCCCCAGAGACAAGCCACCATCTACAACGTTCTTTCTCCACTCTACCATGGTCCAAATATGCACACTGTTCGCTAGTTTTGCAGCCACATCATGCTTTTACCTTCTGCCATCATTTATAAGTTGAACTCCCGGGAAAGATAGAAAATGCTCCCTTGAAGTAGGGTTGTCCCCGGTACTGCAAGGGTGCAAATATAACTAAAGTCAAAATTTCTAGCTTTGGATACAGTGGAGAGGGATTAGAGCCCCCGTCAGGTTTTTGTAGTTCTAACCCCCCCCCCATAAAGCCGGCCATAGACAGTTCAAATCTTAGGCGGTCACATGTATGGGCAGGCCGATTGAACCCAAGTTAATCAGTCAACTTAAGTACAACCAGCATGTCAGATTTTTCTACATACAGTTACTGCCAGAAGCTATAGCTGCTAGTGGTAGCCATTGTATTCTGCTAGCTGGAAATGCTCCCCGCGCCCCCCACTGGCAGAATACAATAGTGCAGCAAGAGGCATAGTGACTTTGTTGATGGGGGAAATCGGGCGATTTTATTTCAGCAAGGAAAAAAAAAAATCTCATCTATGGTCACCTATTCTATTTGTCCTGTTTACAATGTACACTGGGAGTGACAGCAAGGCCACTCAGACACAGCAATTATCTTTTCTGTAATCACGGTCAGTGATTCCCATGGAGCCATTGTGTTGTCCCAGCAGTGGGGGGCGGTGGAAGCTGTCCCCACTGGGAAAACACAATAATTGCTAGTAGCTATAACAGCCTCTAGCAATACATATAATCCGGCAGGCTGGTCGATCAGCTTGGGTACATTCAGCCTATCCTATGCATGGTTTGAATCTTGGCCGGTTCCTGCTGAAATGCTAATTTTATGTTGTCACCAAAACCGGTTTCCTTTGGGGATGATAGTTCAATTGAGGATTCCCTCACACTTCAGAGTGTGTGCATGTGCAATAGTGGATGTAAGCTCAGGTGGACTTTTGCCTGAAACACGATAGTTACACGTGACCGAATTTACTTCAGAGGTCTTATTTGCCCCCATTTTTCTGATCACCAATATGATACATTGTGCCAGCATGCAAGAGTATGGTACAGAATTTGTTGCACATGTCAGAAACAGCAAGAAAAACGTTGGTGTCCTTTTCCCGTAGCCTTGAGCAATACATGCTATGTGCATTGGGGTCATTCGTTGAACCCCAGACGCACCTGCGCAGCAACACGTGCCGCCCCCTAGGAAAGACAGTAGGGTGGCATAACAGCCAGGTAACTGGCATTTTTAGAAAGGACAGCATTAAGATCCGTAAAAATAAAGAAAAACATTAAAAATGTGTTTTACACATCTATGAAGAGATATAGATACATACACGACTTTCTCAGAGAATAGTGGTGCCAAGTAATTTGTATGGAATTTGGTAATAAAAAAAAAGCAGACAAAATAGATCCCGCACAGCCAGTAACATTAGGGCCATCCAACAATGGACCACCTGCAACAAAATTCCCCCCTAGCAATAATAGACTCCCAGCAGCAACAGACCCCTCCCAGCAACAATAGACCCCCTAGCAGCCATCAATAGACCCTGCAGCTCCCCTTGCCATTACAGTCATCGCTGGAGGTGCCGGAACTGCAAGCCCCTAAAACAAAAGTGTGTGCGCGTGCACACACACACACACACACACACACACACACA